>NC_061062.1:1508804-1580563 GCF_021917145.1 Hypomesus transpacificus
GAGATCAGGAGATGAGCGCCAGGAAGTAACTGCCTCAAATTGAAACCCAGCTGCTTATCTGGGGTAAGAATTAAGAGAGGGGCTGAGAGAGTGGCCAGCGCCTAGCAGTGCATGCCAGTCCTACTTACTGCACATTACACGCTACATTGCCCCGGCAATGAGTTCAATGTGGATATGATCTCGCACAGAGAGCGGGCCTCAGTCTAATAACCTCTGCTGCTGTCACAGCCTTGCTACATAGCGGACACATGTCGGCGTGTCTCTCACTGCCCTGTAAATCAAAGGGCCCCTGTTAGCGAGGGCCCCCGTTAGCGAGGGTCCCACTAACAGAGCAGCATAAATCACAGTGTTCTGTTATTCCTCCATAACGGGCCGATACGCAGAGATCCTGCCAGCGCCGAGAGAGGACACGAGGGGACGGTCAGGGAGGGACGCCGCGCTGATCCCGCTCTGAGGTCAGAGGTCAAGGGTTCAAGGGGTCTGAGGCTGGGATCAAACACAAGCAGCCGGATCCGCAATATCAGCCATTTTGTCTGCTATGAAACCATGACAGGTCTACATCACATGAAGCATGAGCCTGACTGGTGAGAAGTAAGAGATGTTTGGTCTGAGGACTGTCAGGCTGTCTGAAGTGGACACAGCTGAGGATGACCAAGACCAGGAGCCCAGATGTGTGTGATCCAGCAGCTGCTCCACAGCCAGGGGGAGCGTGGCTCTGTGGGGGGTCTACCTGGGAGGGGCTGCCACCTGCATGGTCAGGTCTTCCTCCTGAACTTCATCCAGGTCTGGAATCACAGGAATATCTACAAAACAAAACAATGTGTCATTTGAAATGCCATATAACATGTGTTACCTTTAATATAAATATATATCTTTAAATCACAATTACAGTACAATCTGTGCAATTTGATCACAGAATCTATCATTTCAAAGTCTGCATTGTATGGTTTCTCAGTGTGTGTGTGCGTGTGTGTTTGTGTGTGTGTGTTTCTGGAAGCAGGAATTGGCATTTGATACTTTCCCTCCCCCCCTTGCCCCCTCTCCCCTCCCTCCCTCCCTCCCTCCCTCCCTCCCTCTCTCCCTCTCTCCCTCCCCCCCCCTCCTCCCCCCCCTCCCTCCCTCCCTCCCTCTCTCCCTCTCTCCCTCCCCCCCCTCCCTCCCTCCCTCCCCCCCTCCACATCCTCCTAAGAGCTGCCCTGTCACAATAGCCAGGCGGCCATGAATATTCAGCAGGCCAGTCGGCAGCCCTTCCCGCTGTGAGAGGGGCTCTGGCCAGGGGCTCCCCGGAAAGCGCCCCCCGCTACCCCAGCATTTGGGCCCTGTCAGCACCGCCCACCCCCAGGAACCTCGGTGGCCGGCGAGCCGACCTCCGCGTCCACTCTGCCACTCCGAGCGGGGCGGCGGCCAGCCACGAGCAGGAGTGTGCGCTCGCGGGCCCATCTGTGTGGGGTCGGGGGTCACGGTGTGGCATGGCAGGGCATGGGGTGGCAGAGCAGCCAGCACGCTGCTCTAACAGTGGGAACCCGCTTTAATTGGCAAAACGCAACAGGACAGAGGATGGCTCGCTTCCCAAGAAGGACGGGGGAACTTTCACAGCACATCTCAGATGGACTTGTGTTGGTAGAGGGGAGGTGGGGAGAGGGGAGGTGGGGAGAGGGGAGGTGGGAAGAGAGGGAGGTGGGAAGAGAGGGAGGTGGGAAGAGGGGAGAGGGGAGGTGGGGAGAGGGGAGAGGGGAGGTGGGGAGAGGGGAGGTGGGGAGAGGGGAGGTGGGAAGAGAGGGAGGTGGGAAGAGAGGGAGGTGGGGAGAGGGGAGAGGGGAGGTGGGGAGAGGGGAGGTGGGGAGAGGGGAGAGGGGAGGTGGGGAGAGGGGAGGTGGGGAGAGGGGAGGTGGGGAGAGGGGAGGTGAGGAGAGGGGAGGTGGGGAGGTGGGGAGGTGGGGAGAGGGGAGAGGGGAGGTGGGGAGAGGGTAGGTGGGGAGAGGGGAGGTGGGGAGGTGGGGAGAGGGCGAGAGGGGAGGTGGGGAGAGGGGAGGTGAGGAGAGGGGAGAGGGGAGGTGGGGAGAGGGGAGGTGGGGAGAGAGGGAGAGAGGGAGAGGGGAGGTGAGGAGAGGGGAGAGGGGGAGGTGGGGAGAGAGGGAGGTGGGGAGAGGGGGAGAGGGGGAGGTGGGGAGAGAGGGTGAGAGAGAGGGAGGGAGGTGGATGGGCTGGAGAGAGATGGGGCAAAATATTGAATTTGAAAAAGTGTTTGGAGTTTAGATTTAAATCTTAAACAACCTTATTTAAAATATTGGATGCTTTTATTTCCAAATCCCGTTCTGTATCTGTTATCAAAATCGCAGTTCTGCAGGGCCATTCCAGTACATTCTCCCAGGAACAGGACTGTTCCGTTAGCATGTACACCCGGCATAACAGGACAGAAGATCCCAGGTGCCCTTTGAAGAACCCTCCCAGATCCAGGTGTCTTTTGTTGTTGCTATGAAACAGCACAGAGGTGATGGAGCCCTGTAGCTGCTTGCCCTCCCCAGGCCTGTGTGGTGACAGGGAGCACTCTGTGCCTGCACACAGCCAAGGGCAAGAGGCTGGGCAGTAATCTGTCCAACACAGAGCTTCGCCCGCAGGGCTAAGTCAATAGCAGAGCTGTATAGAGGTGAAGAGACGGCAGGAGACTTCTGACACCAAGACAGCCTGCGACCAGGTCATCATTCCCTCCTAAGATACTGCTCTCCTAAAATCCACTATAATAAAAGATGGGATTTTATGTTTTATTGCCTTTTTAGGCATGGCCTGCCCAGTGTTTATTTTATTTTTTTTGACTTTAGGAAGCTGTCTGGTGAGAAAAAAGTAGTACAAAATTTATTTTTATAAAAAATATATATTTTTAATTGTTTTGAGAACAGACTGGTCGAAAGTTCTGAAACATTCTTTAGTTGCAGGGAATCCAATCCAGAGGAAACATTCCATAAACTTCCTCCACAGATAACACAGCTCCTCTGATGATAACTTATTCCTTTTTCTATTTTAATTAAACAAAATTAAAAATGCCACACTCGTTTAGCCGCTGACAAGATTCATCTGTGTTTCTGATTTCCAAATGCAGGCGCTGGTATTTCATATTCATGAGGCCTCGTGACACTGTGTCCTCTCATTTACAAAGCACCGCGTTCAGCACAATCTGGCCCCCCTGGACCCCCAATCAAATTTAATGGTCTTAGCGCAATGACATCAAAAAGCTTCACCGTCCAGCTCTTTGCACATAGCTTCCTGGGTCGCCCCCCCCACCACCAGCACCACCTACCCCCCCACCAGCACCACCTACCCCATCTCCACCAATAACGCACTATCAACACTATTCCATGTGAAGCAGTGTGCGGCCAGTTCTCTGTATGCAAACTCTATTATTAAGTGAGAAAAGGAACAACGTTTTTAAATGAGCTTTAAATTCAACCTATTACCGGAGGTCACGGGGGGGGTTAACAGCAGCTGCAAACAAGCCACTGTTTTCCTGACAGAAAGGGCAACTCCATCAGAAGGAGCTGTCTGCCCCCAGGTGCCCCTCCCCTCCCCTTCACACCTCCTCCTCCTCCCTGGCCTGAGAGGCTGTTGAGCTGCTTAGTCAGCGGGGGGGGGGGGGGGGGCAGCGGGGCAGGGAGGCAGGGTGGCAGGGAGGCAGCGGGGCAGCGGGGCAGGGTGGCAGGGGGGCAGGGGGGCAGGGAGGCAGGGGGGCAGGGTGGCAGGGAGGCAGCGGGGCAGGGGGGCAGGGAGGCAGGGGGGCAGGGGGGCAGGGAGGCAGGGGGGCAGCGGGGCAGGGAGGCAGGCTGGCAGGGAGGCAGCGGGGCAGGAAGGCAGGGAGGCAGGGGGGCAGGGAGGCATTTGTTTCAGTAAACATGTTCTACACAGTGACAGTTTCAAAACGATCCCGTCTAATGTATATGCTAAAGGGGGAATATAATTGGAAGTGTTTTATAAAATGTACATTTACAGGTGGGTATGAGGTCATTCTGGCATGTTCACGCTATAGGTATCAACATATATAAATATAAAAAGGCCCTTACACAATGCCATTGGTATGAGTGATAACTCTTTAAACAATGTGGGCCAAACTGAGTACACTAACAGGAGCTTAGCACTCCTTTCTTTGCAGAGGCAATTTCACCCTTATTTCCCCTGTTACTTAGCTCGGAAAAATAGAACAAGTATCCAAGGCAGTGCCTAGCTGACAGTGTTTGTGATGCCAAGCGCTGGGCCCTCAGGTGACTCCGTCAGAGCGCGCCTGGTCCCCTCGGATCAGCCCTCCGCAGCACCTGACCCACCACCGCCACGTGGGTGTGTGTGTGTGAACGTGTGTGGGTGGGTGTGAGAGTGTGTGGTGAGTGTGTGTGAGTGTGTGTGTGAGTGTGAGTGAGTAGCAAGCGTCGCTCTGGGCGGGAGCCACTTAAACCCTGCCACGCTCAAGCCAATGAACGAGAGAAAGGATTTACTGAATACTTGAGGTTGTTATGGACTTGAGTGAGTGTAGAAAATCACCAACCGTCCCCACGGCGACAGCTGTAACCTTATCAAATGAACATATTCACCCGTCACTTCCATCTGTAGCAACGGGTAGCTATGCTTAGTTATGGGGTTTCTTGCTGGGTGTCCAAATACAGAGGAAAAGAGGAGATTCCTCAAATGAACCGAGAAGAAATATTTTAGGAGTGTCAGGAGAAAGCGAGGATCTGAGTGCCTGCTTATCTGCTCTGTTTCCAGTGGATGAACGTGTCAGGGAGGGACTGGAGGGCTCCTCTCTGCCCGCCAAGGGAGGCTTGGGGCTGGGATACTGGCTGCTCTCACCTCCTTCATCATCAGAGCCCTGGGGGGTTTGCGGTCGCAGGCGGCGGCTGTAGAAACAGGAAGTGTGAGAGGATGAATTATTGAAAGCTTTCAAAGGCAGCCGGTCGGCGGTGAGGTCATCACCGAGAGCCAGACTTGGACTGGGATCTTTTGCTTTGATGATGGGCCGATTTGGGCTTTTTTCCCCCCTTCTTCTAGGCTGCAGATTGGGCTGATTGCAGGCTTGCTCTATCTGCTCCTGAGTGGGAACACATTGGGCCCTGCCAAAACACTGTGCATCACCAGTGCCACTGCCTGCTCCGTCTCTGCCACCAGACGGACAGCCCTGTGGTTGAGCTCCCTCAACAACAGCACCTCTAAGGATGATTAAGAAAAACCACAGGGCGAGAGCGAGGAGCAGTATATAACAGAGACGCAGACAGGCTTGTGGTGAGGAGAGCATAGATCAAGGGACTATTCTGCAGTGCAGACAGTGTTTTCTCTCAAAGCCTGTGTCTCACTGTCAATGCAGTACTGGTGCCAGTATGAGCTGTGAAACACTCGCACACACACACACACACGCACACACTCACACACACACACACACACTGTGTCCATCATGGCTACCTATTTCAGGCTGCTACGACACATAAAGGGCAGGATAGGGGGAAGGAGCGATAGTAGCAGCCCAGCTTGGCTCCCAGAAAGAGTCAGAGTGATGACAGCTCAGTCACGCCAGCTTTTAATCATGTAAAGTGATTGTTCTTGGAAGGCAAGGATTAGTTGCAACCAAGGACAATCTAACAGTACAACCATTTCTGCTTCAGGGCAACAGGAAGAAACAAACATTTAAATTGGACCAATTTGAGACGAATTTGAAAACATTAAATCGTGACTTAATTCAATCATTGAAGGGAGGAAGTGATTTGGAATAGATGGACAGACTGTGTGAGCTTACTCTTCCACATCATCCACGGCAGGTCGTCTTCCAGACCTAAACACAAAGAAATGACATTGTAAGACACTGTCACTAAAGACACACCACAGCTGTGTTTACAAATGAAGAAACAAAATCATGAAAATACAGGCATTTGAAGGAATATGTGACATTTGTGGCATCCTGTAAGCCCCAGTGCAGCTGGCTGTCTGTGTGCCTGATATTGAGGCATGTCCCAGCTTCATCCCCTGCTGGAACACAAGGCTGTATCCAGACTGTCTGTGTACACCGCCCAGCATGATGACAGCACACCCAACACCAAATCACCACCTTTTCACACATTCTCACCCTCAAATACTGTATTTTCAGCCTTATTTTTACAGCAGTCTAATACCTCTCTTTAAGAAAACACAGGCCCAGCCAATATTACACAAAGCCAAATAAGTAACCACACACAAAAATATTACAATAAACATGTAGGTGTTGAGAGGATGTCAGGGCTGTTTTACAGTGTAACTTCACAGAGTAACTTTACGTTGGCGTGTTTCTGAGACTTCAGTTAGTTTTCTAGGAAAGCTTGCTTCCTGTTCTGGAACTCCTGGTGGAGTAGTGCCCCCTACTGGATCCAGAGATAAAACATTCACTCCAAACTGAACACAGATTTTAGGAGGAACAACTCATGTACCAAAAAAATATGAATCAAAACAATCGAAGTTTAAACCGTGACACTATAAATCAACTGATCTTTAAAGGGCTGCCTATCATGTAACACATGACAGAGTAAAACTCCCAAGGGCCAAAGGACAGAGAGAGGGCCTGGGAGGGTCTCCAGGGAGCCGTGCAGAGAGGCAGGAGCTGGGTAGGGCCTGGCAGTCACCCTCCCTGGAGGAAGGCAGAGAAAACATGCCCTCCAGGTTCTAGCCGGCCTGCAGGCCTTGGGGTGTAGCCTGGAGCAGGAAGATAGCACCACCTCCCCCCCCTGCTATTTATCCCTCTAACATCTACCCAGTCACCACCATTGTGGTAATAATTGGTTTCTAATTAACAATTCAGTCATTATGAACAATCTATTTATACAGTTAGTAGTCTACATTGTTCTCAAGGGAGACCAAACCCACACAGAAGGGACAAGCACCGGAAGAGCCAGCCCCAACACAGGCTACACTAGCACAGCCCCAACACAGGCTACACTAGCACAGCCCCAACACAGGCTACACTAGCACAGACCCAACACAGGCTACACTAGCACAGACCCAACACAGGCTACACTAGCACAGACCCAACACAGGCTACACTAGCACAGACCCAACACAGGCTACACTAGCACAGACCCAACACAGGCTACACTAGCACAGACCCAACACAGGCTACACTAGCACAGACCCAACACAGGCTACACTAGCACAGACCCAACACAGGCTACATTAGCACAGACCCAACACAGGCTACACTAGCACAGACCCAACACAGGCTACACTAGCACAGACCCAACACAGGCTACACTAGCACAGACCAGGGCAGAGAGAGGCAGCAGGGCAGGGAGAGACAGCAGGGCAGGGAGAGGCAGCAGGCCAGAGAGAGGCAGCAGGGCAGGGAAAAGCAGCAGGGCAGAGAGAGGCAGCAGGGCATAGAGAGAGCGGGGCAGGGAGAGGCAGCAGGGCAGGGAGAGGCAGCAGGGCAGGGAGAGGCAGCAGGGCAGGGAGAGGCAGCAGGGCAGGGAGAGGCGGCAAGGCAGAGAGAGGCAGCAGGGCAGGGAGAGGCAGCAGGGCTGGGAGAAACAGCAGGGCAGAAAGAGGCAGCAGGGCAGGGAGAGGCAGCAGGGCAGAGAGAGGCAGCAAGGCAGGAAGAGGCAGCAGGAAAGGGAGAGGCAGCAGGAAAGGGAGAGGCAGCAGGAAAGGGAGAGGCAGCAGGGCAGAGAGAGGCAGCAGGGCAGGGAGAGGCAGCAAGGCAGAGAGAGGCAGCAGGGCAGGGAGAGACAGCAGGGCAGAAAGAGGCAACAGGGCAGAGAGAGGCAGCAGGGCAGGAAGAGGCAGCAAGGCAGGAAGAGGCAGCAGGAAAGGGAGAGGCAGCAGGAAAGGGAGAGGCAGCAGGGCAGAGAGAGGCAGCAGGGCAGGGAGAGACAGCAGGGCAGGGAGAGGCAGCAGGGCAGGGAGGCCACCTCGCTGCCCTTGGACTGTGTCCTGTCTGGGGGAGAAGCAGGCGGGGACACTTAAGACACATTACAGGCCCCTTGATTAAGACTCATGTAAAGCAAAACGATAGACATGGTAAAACTGTCTGGAAAAAGTTGTTAGGGATAAAATATATTGTGACAACCCGGCTTCAAAGGTTCATCAATAAACTGACAGATCATTTAGTGTCAATTAGGAGTGATAGATCGACAAATCCTGGGATTTCTGCGCTGGGATTAGAGGGAGGAGGGCAGCAGTGATTGAGCACGAGAGGTGACATTGAAAGGAAAGTCCTTGTCTGTTCCAGGGGGGACTATTACTTACTTTGTTTCACAGAGGATCAATGAACGTGAGAAACCCTTAACAGCTCCTGGATTCCAGGCTCTGCCAAAGCAGGAATCAAGAGGAAGTGACACCTTGACCTTCCGAGGGGGAAAGAAGATATATGGAGTTTGCTGTTCTCTTGACTTGCACTAACGGCCCAGAAAACCACGCAAATAAACCCATTTGACTCAGCCAGTTGGTTTTGGATGTATGGCAGTCTGCATCTCCAGGGCTCCCTCCTGTCCTCAGAGACCAGACGGGGAGAGCCAGCGGTGGAGACGAAGCTCGGCAATCTGATTAGCCTGAGCTCTCAGTCTACTCAGACGCACGGACACACCAACTGTTCATCCATTACGGCCGTTTGAAGGCTTTTGTACGGCTTTTTATTACCGCGGCAGGGAATTCTCTTCTTGTGTATTTCCAAATGTCCTGTCGCTGCTGTGTTTGTCTTTACGCAGCGAGACAGCTGTGGTAAGAGGTGATTAAGCGTCTCTAACCCTGGTGATGAAGTGGCTCGCTGACTAACAGTGCCCTCCTGCGGCTGAAGCATTACCCACGTCAATTACCACCTCCCTCACAGATGAAGATGAATAGGCAGCTTCGGGCTCAGACAAGCTCTCCGTAACCTTGTTGATTCACAGCCCAAACGGCAAAATATGCATTGATAAATAGTCTCATTCAACAGTATGAGAGACCATTAATAATAAAAGAACATTGCTCCCAACCTAACCATGTGTGTGTTTGAGAGGCCGCTGTGTGGTAGAGGGTGACACGGTGGAGGATTGTGTGGAGTGGGTAGATGGATGAGGGTAGTTACTCACTTTGCAGAGCCTGGCCCACTGGTCTCCTCGGCCCAGCCACTCTGCCTTCGCCCCGGCTTCGGAGGGGGTCCCTGACGTAAGAGATATCATTAGCAACAGACAACTGACAGTCCATCTCCTTATCTGAAACGGTTCATTCCTGCTTCTCAGCACGTCCCATGGACGGAGTAAATCTACAAAAACTAAATCAAACGTAAAGAGTGAGAACGCATATTGTGCCCACAACAAACTGGACACTTTATTTAGGGTGCTACTGGGCCAAAATTCACCAGGAAAGAGAATGTTTTCAACAACATCAGACTAGATGAGGAATGGTAAATCTTGTATTGTTTTCTGTTTGGTGTAGACTTCATAATCTTACTGCTGTACCTCACAGTGTTTCACTACGTTGACAGCTGATAGCCTCTTACTTAAGATACTATGGAATGGCACGCACATTGTAAGCCGGTCTACATACAAACCCTAGCATTGTTTATTATGGTTGTGAATACTTCCCCATCGCAGAGCTTGGATGTAAAGAGGAGTGTGGGAACTGCCACACAGAGCCTGGCCAAGGGCTGCAGGGCTGACCCAAAATAGATTCACAGGGAAAAAAAACCCTCTCCCTCTCATTCTTTGATTCTGAAAATAGTACTGAAAATAGTCTATTGAGTTTGGACCGTGGTCCTGAGACTGCAGCCCTGAAACCAGCTCTTCACTGAAGGAATTCCTCAGGGCACACAAGCTAGGCCGGGCAGAAGACAAATTAATATAGAAAAGAAAAAAAAAGGAAATATTCTCATTACCAAATTGGGTCTGTAAAGGACAATCGGCCCAGTAATAATCTTTTTCCAGGAAGAAAGAGGAAATCATGTTTCACGGCTGGTTCCTTTAGGAAGTCCATTTATAAAGAGAGAGAGAGGGGCTAGCAGAGAGAGAGTGGGGCCCAGCAGAGAGAGAGTGGGGGCTAGCAGAGAGAGAGTGGGGCTAGCAGAGAGAGAGTGGGGCCCAGCAGAGAGAGAGTGGGGGCTAGCAGAGAGAGAGTGGGGCTAGCAGAGAGAGAGTGGGGCTAGCAGAGAGAGAGTGGGGCTAGCAGAGAGAGTGGTGGCTGGCAGAGAGAGAGTGGGGCTAGCAGAGAGAGAGAGTGGGGGCTAGCAGAGAGAGAGTGGGGCCCAGCAGAGAGAGAGTGGTGGCTAGCCAAAGCTGCACTGCTACTAAGCTGAGCACGTCATTTTATGCAATTAGTAAAAAATATTATTCAAATTAGATGAAAAGAGACTAACTAAATAGCAATCGTGACTACATATCTGTACCACACAATTACTGAGTAAATTATTCTCTTCCAGTGTGTTATTGTGAAACCTCATCGAAGGCTCTCTGACATTCCCTCACCGGGAGGGTGAAAACCCTTGAGAAAGACAAATACTATCTTTTATGAAACATGAGAAGTTCTCTACAGACCAATGTCCAAACTTGTTCAATGATGCAAATTCCAAAAAAGGTATAATGAACCCCATTATACCTTTTTTGGAATTTGCATCATTGAACAAGTTCATATAGTAATACCTGCATCGTCAAGAAAACCAAGTATGACCAAATATGACCTCAACATAGGGATGGTAAAACATCCATAATCATTTGTCCCCTATGCCACCATTTCCTCATTCATGATTATATGACTGTGTAGGGCTACAAGTTGTGCACACATGCCACTGGCTCTGTCACATTCAAACCATAGAATACTTTCAGTCCATTTTTTTCCTCATGTGGGGAATGTGACCAATCAGTTGGGTATGTTTAGGAAGAGCAGTTCAGGGCTGATAAACGATTGAGTCTGCAAATAAACCGAACCAGTCGCACGTCATCCTTGAGAAATGCATTTTATGTGCACAGGAGGTCAAGGAGGGCGCGAGAATCATGATGCTGCATTAGGGGAAGTTGGCCTAATTTGGGATGATTACAGCACAGAGATTGCTGGAATTCTTGGTTAGGTAATGCTGGCTGACTTACAGTTTCCCTTCTGGACACATACAGTAGTAGGGACTCACAATACCAGGCATGCCAATGTTTGGTAGCAATGAGGCTGACTTTGTTAAATGTAATCTCCAATTTATACATGTATTCATTTCCTGTAAGTCTGACCCTATGGGAGATAATAGAGAGGTATGAATACACATGAATCAACACAGAACAACAGAAGACTAGCATCTAAACTGCTGCCTATAAGCAAAGTATGGTGAAGAGCAGTGTAGTCCTGTGAGGGGTAACCTCATGAATGTGTGACCACATCTTACACCCTATTAAGACACGTGTCTTAATTAACTACAGAGCTGTGACATGACATTAAACAGAGAAACACTTAATAGGGTCAAATGCGGCCTAAGAACTTTATACCACCATGTCCAGCTAAGCGATTGAATGACCATAATAATCGCCTATTTATTAAGTAAGAAAACTCAACTCATCTTCTGTTACTGTATTTGCTTGATGAATTCTGTACCAAATAAGGGGCAAAATTTGGGTTGTCAGAATCTCGGACCAAAGGTCAGCATTGCTGTTTTTCCAAATTCCTGATAGATGCCTCAGACCAGACCACATTATGGCCTCACTTTAGCAAATAACTGGAATTGATGAAGACATTTACAAGTACAAACATAAACTTTTCCACCCAATATAAATAGACTGAATGCAAATGGTATAAAGTTGCGTCACTTATTTTCTTGCCACACTGCCAAGCCATGCACACGCTAGTCCATGAAACACATGCCAAACCCATACCTCCTCTTCCTCCTTGGTTCATGCATAAGAAATTAACACAACACATAAGGTGCAGTGTCAGCTTGACTAACAGAACGAGGACATTGTGATCGACAGTCGGAACCGGATATAGGTATCCTCACCTCACCCGTGGATGAGGAAGACTTCCTGGCATGACGAGCCTCGTCAGATGAAGGTTGCTCTGCCGTCAGTCGAGCTCTGCGACCCGTCTTAGCAACCTGAGGGAGGGACGGAGCAGGCACAGCTAGCATGGCTTGCTAACGAGCTAATGTAGCTCGATGCAATAGGTAACTCAACATGTTTCAGTTAAATAATTAACAAACGTTATTCAACGGCATTTTGACATGGCTTCATTTGCTTTCAAATAATATCTAACTAACAATAGCTAATAGCTAGAGTATCTGAACCAAAATAGCCAGCTAGCTCTGGCTGTTAACAAAACAGAGCCAGCTAGCCTACGTTATGCTTTGGGCATTTAAAATATCCCACCAAAATTAACATTCACACGATAATGAACAGAAAGGCATGCGCTTATATATGCACTTAACGTCTACACTAAAAGTTGCTAAATAGTTACAAAAACACCCACATTCTTAACAGCTCCACTCTCTCCGAGTTGCGGACTGTCGTCCATTTTTTCTTCCTGGAGATCAAACTAAGCGTCACACAGCAACCGTTGCCGTGGCGACAGTGATAACGGAGGAGAGGAGCATGCGCCATGAATTTGGGTACCCCAGCTTTACACTGTCCGCATTAGGATAAGTACTTAACTAAGGATGACATTAGAGCTGGAGAGAAATACACACAAACAACACTTGTTCAATACACACGTTTTGTGTTTGTTTGTTTTGTGTGTATTGAACAAGCTCCTTTGCCAACCTGTCCAACTGCTTCTCAACTGCTCGTCCTAGCAATATTCCTGGAAACTTGAGAATGCTTTTGAAAAAGATCGCCCCGGATCTACAGTGAGATTCCGAGGTAGTGGCCTCATCTACTCTATGTTGTGTTTTCGTCACAAGCAACAGCTACTTAAATCCACTAGGGGGTGGGCTTTCACTTTCAAACACAGCCGTGCTCCTACCAAGGTTTATAATCTGACATACACATCGCTCTTCTAAATATACACATAGGACTACTAAGGTTAGGACTATTTTAAGCAAAGTAGATAGCCTCTACTTAAATAAACAAATAATAATAATAATTCATGGTTTGACTTTTCAAAATAAGAGATAGATGGACATAGTGAAATGAGCTCTCACCAAATAGACCTGCAATGATGATTAGCGATACTACCGTCCCTCCTTCGACAACGTCACAGTGAGTATAAAATATCAGCGCGAGCTCGTAGCGCCTGTTGAGTAGGCTCGAGACTTAGAGGCGCAGTTGGAAGTACTTGATAAGGATGCAGTGCTTTTACACCAGCGGAGGTTGATGAAAGAAGAAGCTTGTGAATCACGCTATGATCGAGAACCCGTAAACTGATGAAGGAAAACGGAAGATGTAAAGGGTGTGGCAATTTGAAGGAAGACATTAAAAAACGGTTTGATGAAGAGTTAAATACGTTGATACTTTTAGGAATGATATGGATTATTCCTGGAATGCAAATCCGAATTTTACCCAGATGACAATAAATTGACAACATGGGATTCATCAGAGAAAAGGACTCCTTGACCACTTGAAAGCAAATAGGCTACATACTGTAAGCGCTACGTTTAACCTGGAATTTAGTTAAAACGTTATTGAATTTTAGAAGCTTATCCTTTAAGCAAGGGCAAAGAGCAATATGCATCTTGGCAAAGCGCTTCTGTTTTTCCTCCTTTGGAACTGTGTGACTATGACTTTGTCACTATCCACATGTACCACTGTGGACATAGACCACATCAAGAAAAAGAGAGTAGAGGCGATCCGAGGACAGATTCTCAGCAAACTTAGACTGACAAGTCCGCCACAAACGGTGGGTCCAAACCAGGTACCATTTCAGGTGCTGGCCTTGTACAACAGCACGAAGGAGCTGATTGAGGAGCTGGGCAGAGACCGACAGCAAAGCTGTGGACAGGATAACACAGAAACCGAGTACTACGCCAAAGAGATTTACAAGTTCAACATGATCAATGGCCCTTCGGAAAACAGTAAGTTGCATTTTTTTGGCCTGCAGATGTCTATGATACGATATATCTCCGGACTACGGAGAATATATTGTGGATTGAGCACACCAGTGCAGAATATTAATATGATGTGGTCAACCTTGTTTCCCAATCAGTGCAGGGCTGGTGAAATGCCATTACTACAATAAAAGTCAGCAATTGAATACATTACTATTACGTTACTAAATGGTAATGTAGCCTATTACTAAATTGGAAATTGGAAAAAAAAAAAGGGGCAACTTAATTTGCTAAACGCGTCTTAAAAAGAGAGCGATGACATTCCAGTGGAGTCGAGAAAACTCCTCTCAAATGCCAATGCCCCCCTATAATTTAGTAACATATTAAACCTATATATATATATATATGATATATATAAGTGATATATATAAGAGATACACTTCTTTCAAGACCGTAAATAAAATGTTGACTAATCGTAAAATGACGACCTCTTAAAACACGTGACAGGGTATAGCCAAGCGCAGTTAACGCATGGTCGAGTCTCTGACCCGTGGAAGAGCGCGCGCAATGGCGAAGGGCACAAGCAATGAACACCATTCCTCTTTCATACTTCACACTAAAGTCATGGGAACTCCCAATAGTCTGAGACATTCCTAAGGAACATTTTTCCAGGCATTCATTCCGTCCATTGGACTATAGCAGACGTGCGCCAATTATTCAATCTGGGACGACTCCATAACCAATGGGCTACGCGTCTATTCATCCATAATGGCGTGTCAAAAAACAACCCTATAGGCCTATTCCCCTACCCATTAGCCATTATTGTTAAATATTCTAAAAATGTCAAACAATGTCAAGCTACAGCTTTGCATATGCAGAATGGACTGGTTTAACAGCCGTGCTCATCCTTCTTGGCATTTAATGTATAAACTGACATCAGAGTGAGAAGATTACTGGATGGTTCTCAGTCATTCTCAAGAGAAGGGAAACTCTAAGTAGTAATTGGACACCTGCCCGCTCACATTAGAGGCCAGATGAGTGCATCACCATACTGTACTACTTTCCAATCAACAGGTGGTTCATGCTGTACTGTGACAGGGAACAGATCCTCCCTTGGCAACATCACCAAGCCTCTGTATCAAATCACATTTTCTGGCTCTCCCAAAGTGCATCTCACACTTATTCAGCCATCTTGGTTTATCTTCGGTCCGAAGTAGCAAACTGCCAAAACAAACATGAGTCTAAGAGGAGAGCTGGGTTGGTCCTGACCAGGATCACCAGGGTACATAACCCCAGCCTGACCAGGGCACCAGGATACATAACCCCAGCCTGACCAGGGTACATAACCCCAGCCTGACCAGGATACATAACCCCAGCCTGACCAGGGTACATAACCCCAGCCTGACCAGGGTACATAACCCCAGCCTGACCAGGGTATTTAACCCCAGCCTGACCAGGGTACATAACCCCAGCCTGACCAGGGCACCAGGATACATAACCCCAGCCTGACCAGGGTACATAACCCCAGCCTGACCAGGGTACATAACCCCAGCCTGACCAGGGTACATAACCCCAGCCTGACCAGGGTACCTAACCCCAGCCTGACCAGGGTACATAACCCCAGCCTGACCAGGGTACATAACCCCAGCCTGACCAGGGTACATAACCCCAGCCTGACCAGGGTACATAACCCCAGCCTGACCAGGGTATTTAACCCCAGCCTGACCAGGGTACATAACCCCAGCCTGACCAGGGTACATAACCCCAGCCTGACCATTCCATTATCCTCACACATTTTCTATTCCAATTTTAGATTAATAATAATAATAATAATAAAAAAGCTTTCATATTTAATAATACAGCTCTTTATTAAAAAAAATTGTAGTCTGATTTAACACAGAATTGGAGATTATGCCGCTAATCCAATTATTATATAATTCAATATGTGAAAAGCATGACCAATAATATATGGTGTAGTACATTTAGTTATTGATGTCCAATGCCCCTTTTGGATTATTCTCGCATTTGTCACTTTTTCCCAATTTAACTAAAGTAGCCTCTGAATAATATAAGTGGTTTTAATAAAGTGCACTCAGAATGTTGATGGGATCGCCAGTGACCAACCAGTCACCAGAGTCATACAGGGCTAGTCAGTCTGTACAAACCCAGGTGTATTCAACACAAAGCCTGCTCGTCATTCACAAGGAATCCCATTACTCACTCCACCCCTGCTGTAGTAAGGTCGTCCAAAGACAGCCACTGAACCACAATGACCCCTTAAAGAAAACCACCTTTTGGTTCTCATAGTTGCAACTGATGCAAATTCAGTGTGTGGAAGAGTCTTACTGTGAGTGGTCCTGCTCTGGTATAAGGTAGTCATTGATGTGGACTGGATCTGAGGACAGTACTGTTTCTGATATATTGAATAGTAGTAAAGTGATGTCATAGCGAGTCCTCTGGCCGGTTCTAAAAGACAGCCTATAAGCCGTCTCCCGGCCATTTTTCCCTCTTCATCCTTGATCAAGTGGAAAAAAGCTGTCTTGCTTCAGCAGTGAACTCCATCAGATTATCTCATCCACAGCAGTCAGCCACAGAGAGCTTACATGTGCTGGGATCTTCTCAGGACCACTGACGATGTGGAGAAACAACTTGCTCCACTGTCAGTCTACCAAAGTACATTCTTAAACCTTCACCAACCGTTCTGAAGAATAATTTGTTGCCTATTCTAAGTGGGGAGTAACATTTACAAGCTTCTGACTTCTGAAAGAGACACTACTTCCATCATTACCTGTGAAAACATCACGAACAGACAAAGTGTACTTTTGAATCCCAACATCTTTCCTGATGATTTGAATACTTCTGGAATAGCCGTTCCTGCTTGTGCCATTTCTCTCCGATAAACCAGGACCAGACCTCCTCAGCAGCTGCACAGCACCTGCCTCTCCACGCTTCCTATTTCCTTTGTTTACCTCCGCATAGCTGTGGAGAGACTGACATTACGGCCAGCCCTCAGGCCACAGGGCAGGCAGGGGCTGCTCTCTGGGAGCGTTTAGACAGAGCTTCTGTGGGATGTCAGCTGCCAGGGAGAAGCGCCGCGTCCACGAAGGGGCATCCCAGACACAGGAAGCCGAGGGCTGGGGAGGGGGTGGAGAGATGTCTGGGTGGACGCTTTATGAGAAGCTTTAGAGCAGAGCTATTCAAAGTCTGTCCTTAGGCCTTCCTGGCCAGGCTCGCAGGAGATCCCCCCCCCCTCCTGTTGCCGCCGTATCAGCCAGAGGCATACCAGAAGCACGAGTCACTGTGTAAATATGAGAACGTACTGAGAAATGGATCATTTTATTGAATGATTCTAGGACAGAAGTACATTTCAAATGGCACCACTAGCTTATGGGACAAGAGAGAAGGAGGCACAGCATGTATTTGTTCTGGCAGAAATCTAATAATAACAAGCATAATAAAAGTAAAGCAGGCTTAAGTAGGTTAATGAATTTCCTAAAACACCAGTAATTGCTGCATAAACACTTTAGGATGCAGAAGTGTCCAGTGTTACCTGAGGCTGCAGTGTTGTGTGAAGGGGCCTGTGGGCCAGAGAGATGTCACACTCCTGCTGATGTCAGAACCCTCACCTTGGCCCTGAGCTACACATCGGATAATAGAGGAAGGGCAATGAATCACCCAGTGTATTCACTCTAATTATACCAGCAATCCTAGGCACTCACAGCCATGGAACAAATTACCTTCAGACCCCTTGGCAAAAATAAGCCTCATGTGAAATCCACCTAAAACCATTGCAATGGGGAAAATGAGGTCATCCAAAAAGGAAACCAAAGACTTGATTAGAATTTCAAATCTCCTCAAAGTGGGGCTTTCCACTTTCTGCAAAGGGACAAAGAGGGGGTCGGCAGAGAGGGAGGATGGGAGGGTAGCTGAGGAGCACAGAACCACTAGACTCAGTGTAGATTGTGTGGAAACAGTGGACGGCTATTTGGCTTGGGATGAACACTGGGAAGATCACCTATAAATAGGGGAGGGGAGGGTTAAAAAGTGTTGGTGGAAATATTTGATACACTCAGGCTCTTTGAAATGGGGTTATAGGTCAAACAGAGTTGACCAGCGACACACAAACGAGCTACGACAGTGATAACATCTTTCCCTTCGGTTTCCGTTCTGAAAACAGATCCGTAATATTCTAGGTACGTTGCCCTTGTCAACCACCAGCCAATCACAGGGTCGCTAATAAAGCTTAAGCTCGGGGTGATAAATTAGCGAGGGCTTGGCTGTAAGTGAGTGTTTCCACTCGGCTTATAAAACACTGTGCTTGTTTTGCTCGACGCTGCATGCGCTCTGCCTGTTCAAATAATAAACGATTCAATGGTATTAGGCTTGAAAAAAAGAGACTCCCTGCTCCTAGGGAGCTTTCCAACAGGAAGGCTGTCCGAACGCTGCTGGGACTGTGTCGCTGTGTGGCTCAGTATCATGACCCAGGCACACACTGCTACACACACTGCTACACACTATGCTACACACAGCACCACACACTGCTACACACTATGCTACACACAGCACCACACACTGCTACACACAGCACCACACACTGCTACACACTATGCTACACACAGCACCACACACTGCTACACACTATGCTACACACAGCACCACACACAGCACCACACTATGCTACACACAGCACTACACTATGCTGCACACAGCACCACACTATGCTACACACAGCACCACACTATGCTACACACAGCACTACACTATGCTACACACAGCATTACACTATGCTACACACAGCACCACACTATGCTACACACAGCACTACACTATGCTACACACAGCACCACACTATGCTACACACAGCACCACACTATGCTACACACAGCACTACACTATGCTACACACAGCATTACACTATGCTACACACAGCACCACACTATGCTACACACAGCACTACACTATGCTACACACAGCACCACACTATGCTACACACAGCACCACACACAGCACCACACACAGCACCACACTATGCTACACACAGCACCACACACTGCTACACACTATGCTACACACAGCACCACACTATGCTACACACAGCACCACACACAGCACCACACACAGCACCACACTATGCTACACACACTGCTACACACACTGCTACACACTATGCTAAACACAGCATCACATAATGCTATACACAGCACCACACTATCTAGAATTTGTGTTACGTTACGTTTTTTTTTTTTTTACTATCAATCTGATGGTTTGATAAAACATATCAATCACTAAGACCTCTAGTTACTACGATACACCAAGTAAACATCCCTCAACATCCCGAACCCACCAAGCCCTCCACATCCCGGAGGGTCTCAGCCCTCTGGTTCAGGTATGGTCTGGTTCCGGCCCTCGCCTGCACATGTTCCCAGCATGGCCGCGTGCGTCCAGGGAATGCTTGGCTGCCGTCCTGGCCCTCGCAGCACCTGGGGAGGGAGGAGGGTCCTCCCTTCTCCATCCAGCCTGTTCCCCCAGCACATGGGACATTTGGTTTTCATTTCATGACTTCAACTTGTTGCTAACTCGGACCGTACAAAGCACAAACAGATGGTGCACGGGCCTTGCTGGGCTCACTCTGGGTAGAAACGGTTAAGAGAAGTTTGTTTTTCAATCAAGGGTCTCGGTAGGTCCAAACGTTACATAAGATATACTACAGCGTCAGGGTATGTTGAGAATCACAACAGCCAAGATTGCGCTGTAGAAAAACCCAGCACACCATGATTGGATGAGGAGAGGACAGCTATGAATTGGGGGGAAAATATAGAACAAAGGTTAACTCCACCAAGATCACACAGAGATATATGACAGTCAGGTCATAGTCCTCCTGTGTGCACAGTCACCTTCTTAATTTCCCCTAAATCTTTCCTGTCCCACAAATAACCTCTCTTATTGTCCCCTACAGATGACGACTCTTATTGTCCCCTACAGATGACGACTCTTATTGTCCCCTACAAATGACCTGTCTTACTGTCCCCTACAGATGACCTGTCTTACTGTCCCCTACAGATGACCTGTCTAACTGTCCCCTACAGATGACCTGTCTTACTGTCCCCTGCAGATGACCTGTCTTACTGTCCCCTACAGATGACCTGTCTTACTGTCCCCTACAGATGACCTGTCTTACTGTCCCCTACAGATGACCTGTCTTACTGTCCCCTACAGATGACCTGTCTTACTGTCCCCTACAGATGACCTGTCTTACTGTCCCCTGCAGATGACCTGTCTTACTGTCCCCTACAGATGACCTGTCTTACTGTCCCCTACAGATGACCTGTCTTACTGTCCCCTACAGATGACCTGTCTTACTGTCCCCTACAGATGACCTGTCTTACTGTCCTAAGAGCTTCACCTCCAAGGTGTTCCGCTTCAATGTCTCTGCCATGGAGAAGAACTCCACCAACCTGTTCCGGGCGGAATTCCGTGCCCTGCGTGTTCCAAACCCCAGCGCTCAGAGGAACGAGCAGAGGATTGAGCTGTACCAGGTGTGTGATCCGACCAGCCGTCAGTTCCCGCCGAGGGCGTGGGAGGCTGGGGGGTTCTGGTCCACTGGCCCTCTGACCCTCATGGGTCTATAAGTCTACAAAGAAAAAGTGAAAACATTTATATCAGGGCCCCCAAACTCCAAAAGTGCTGATCATTATTCCATGTGCCTGGAGCCAAATGGATTCTACATAAGTCCATTTATACAAATTTAAGACCACGCTACAGCCGTCTCAGAGAAGGTCTAGATTACCAGTCTCTCCTTTCAAAGCTGTCAATCACACAGAATCTGTCCGTCTGCCTTTTCTTCGAGGGATTCAAACACTTGCACCTGTGTTTGCGTGTTTGTGTGGTCCTGTGTGTTCTTCTGAGGCGTGTGTGTTGGTGAGATGTGTTATATGACGCTATGAGCAGTGATCAGGTTCCAACATTTCCTGCCAGGGAGACAAGCGTGTCTAGTCTGCACTCTGCCTGGGAGGCAGGCTCTGGCCTGGGCTGGGCACAGACTGTCAGGCCCCCAGATTGTTTCCAGGAGCCTCTGGAGGAGATAGAGGCGGGCTGAGCCGGTGGGGGAGTGAACGAGGCCGTTCACCCCCACACATGAGCTGGGAGCTGATTGGCAGAGGCTGGCGTTGGCGGCGCAGGCTCCCCCGCTCCCACAGGAAGACAGATTAGATGCTGACAGTGTTCAGGAACCTGGTTATCCAGCTCTGCTGCAGGCCGGGCCGCTGGGCCCCCCTGCTACACTGGCCTCTCCTAACAGATAAGACTCTTTGTTCACAGAAATGTTAGGTGCTGTTGTAAGAGAATGTGGATCCCCCCCGCCAAAACTAGTCTCCTCAGTCCAGCTGCTCTGAGCTGTTCTTGGTCCGCAGGTCGTGTTAATACGAGCTGTTTAGAGTGAGCAGGTCAGAAGCACGCTGGTGACACACTCAGCTCCTCCTGCTGACTGGTGTGGCTGGTGGAAGCCTCAGCCTTCAGCTTCCCTGTGGAAGTCTGAGCTGCTGTTGTGAGGGACAGCCAGGTTCAGTGGAAGTCAGATGGGAGTCAGATCGGTTAGGGAATCGGACAAGTAATCTGAAGGTTGCCAGATCGATTCCTGGCCGTGGCAAATGACGTTGTGTCCTTGGGCAAGGTACTTCACCCTACTTGCCTCGGGGGTAATGTCCCTGTACTTACTGTAAGTCGCTCTGGATAAGAGCGTCTGACTAAATGTAAGTCTGAGGTGCTGTTGTGAGGGACAGTTAGGCTCTCAGCAGCAGAAGGGCACCATACAGGCATTCACATGCAGAATGGGGATATCAACACAGGGAGTCACTTTTTCCATGAGAAGACATTTGGCCCAGGGCATCCCAGAGAGTCTGCCTCAGACGTCGCTGGCTGGATAGCTGTCTGGAGTGTGTGTGTGTGAGAGTATGTGTGCATGTCTGGATGTGTATGTGTGTGTGTGTGTGCATGTGTGTAAGGGAGACAAAGAATAAACAGGAGAACTAGGTTGTGCAGCTGGGTCACTCTTTCACCTCTTCCTGGCAGATTCTCAAACCAGACAACCCCATCGCCAAGCAGCGCTACATCGGAGGCAAGAACGTCCTGACCAAAGGCACACCTGAGTGGATCTCCTTCGACGTCACAGAGACAGTCAGAGAGTGGCTCATGTACCGGGGTAAGAGACCAGCCCTCGCTCTATCACCATATGGTGCTCATCAAAACATGAGCCAATGGGTGTTGGAAAGTTCATCTGGATTAAGGGAAAAATGGCCTCAAAAATTCTCTCTCCTCTTCTGATCCATGTGCTTTCGTTCCTCCTTAGACACCAACCGGGGCCTGGAAGTGAGCGTGCACTGCCCCTGCCACACCTTCAGTCCCAACGGAGACATCATCGAGAACATCAACGAGGTGCTAGAGGTCAAGTTCAAAGGTGAGACGAAACAGGAAGCTCTGCTTTCTTCTTCTTCTGAACCTCCAGGCTTTTTTTCCTGTCACCAGAAACCAGCCATCTACTGCACGGCTCCGTCTTGTAGAATTTTCCGAAGCTCATCACAACCCTTCTCTCCTTTCTTATGAGGGCCGGACTAGAAGGCCCCTCTGAAGTCTCATCCAGTGAACATGTGCCTCTAGAGCTGATACTTATTTGATGCTTTTTTTCATTGAAGTTAATGGTTTTCCTTTCTGAGAAGGAGAGAGGGAGAGAGACAGAGGGAGAGAGACAGGGAGAGGGAGACAGAGAGAGGGAGAGAGACAGAGAGAGAGACAGGGAGAGAGACAGAGAGAGATACAGACCATGGGAACACAATTGGTCTGGTATCTCACTTAACATGGAGGCCCCTTCGTCCCCTGGTCCTGCCTGGCTTCCCCACATGGAATGTGCTGCCACGGCTCTCAGACGCTTGGCCCCAAACTAAAGAGAGAGGGGCGTCCAGATCCACCGGCAGCGTCTCTCCTGGGAACCCCACTGCTTTAGCTATCAGGGGCAGATTGGCTGAGCAGACACTGGCCCGGGGGGAGGAGGAAGGAGAGGATGAGGGACCGGAGGGATGAGGGGGAGGAGGGACTGGAGGGATGAGGGATGAGGGGGTGAGGGATGAGGGACTGGAGGGATGAGGGGGAGGAGGGACTGGAGGGATGAGGGACTGGAGGGATGAGGGGGAGGAGGGACTGGAGGGATGAAGGGGTGAGGGATGAGGGACTGGAGGGATGAGGGGGAGGAGGGACTGGAGGGATGAGGGACTTGAGGGATGAGGCACTGGGGGGATGAGGGGGAGGAGGGATGAGGGACTGGAGGGATGAGGGGATGAGGGACTGGAGGGATGAGGGGGAGGAGGGACTGGAGGGATGAGGGACTGGAGGGATGAGGGACTGGAGGGATGAGGGGGAGGAGGGATGAGGGACTTGAGGGATGAGGCACTGGGGGGATGAGGGACTGGAGGGATGAGGGGATGAGGGACTGGAGGGATGAGGGACTGGAGGGATGAGGGGATGAGGGACTGGAGGGATGAGGGAATGAGGGACTGGAGGGATGAGGGACTGGAGGGATGAGGGGATGAGGGACTGGAGGGATGAGGGACTGGAGGGATGAGGGGATGAGGGACTGGAGGGATGAGGGGATGAGGGACTGGAGGGATGAGGGATGAGGAGGATGAGGGACTGGAGGGATGAGGGGGAGGAGGGACTGGAGGGATGAGGGACTGGAGGGATGAGGGGATGAGGGAATGGAGGGATGAGGGGATGAGGGACTGGAGGGATGAGGGATGAGGGGGTGAGGGATGAGGGACTGGAGGGATTAGGGGGAGGAGGGACTGGAGGGATGAGGGGGAGGAGGGACTGGAGGGATGAGGGACTTGAGGGATGAGGGGATGAGGGAATGGAGGGATGAGGGGATGGAGGGATGAGGGGATTAGGGACTGGAGGGATGAGGGGGAGGAGGGACTGGAGGGATGAGGGACTGGAGGGATGAGGGACTGGAGGGATGAGGGGGAGGAGGGACGAGGGGATGAGGGACTGGAGGGATGAGGGACTGGAGGGATGAGGGGGAGGAGGGGATGAGGGACTGGAGGGATGAGGGGGAGGAGGGAGGGGATGAGAGACTGGTTGAAGGAGGGAATGAGAGATTGGAGCTGGGGGATGATGAACAGGAGGAGGTGGTGAGGCAGGAGAGGCCTGGAGCTCTCAGACTGGAGAGATAGTGGCCACAGCGCTGGGAAACTCTCCATCGAGAAGTCTGGCAGTCTGGCCCAGAGTAAGACTAACCTCCATCTCTCCTACCCTCAGTTGGGCTTTCTGTGCTCTGCCGTACAGTACTGGAGGACCTTCAGAAAGGTTCCCACGTACCTTTAACACGTCCCGTGTCCTCCTGCAGGCGTGGACGGCGACTACGAGGATCCGATCCGCCTGGACATGAGCCGCCTGAAGAAGCAGAAGGAGCAGCTGTACCCCCACCTCATCCTGATGATGCTGCCGCCTCACAGGCTGGACTCCCACACCTCCCGCCGGCGCAAGCGGGCGCTCGACACCAACTACTGCTTCTCGTAAGGAAACCTCTCTTCTCTTCAGCCGTCGACACAGACTCAGAGGGATTGTTTCCCCCACCCCCCAAAGGACACAACAGATCGAGTGAGATCTCACAAACGGCAGTATCACTTCTGTAGTTTTGCACAAGTGTGTTAAGCACGGAAAATACGCTTGTTAATCAGAAAGGGAAGCATGGCAGAGGCATTAGCAACCTGATACAAGCTGAGATCTGTGTGGAGCGGGGAGGCAGGGAGCTGTCCTCCTCCTCCTGCTGCTCTCCTCCTCCTGTACTCCTCCTCCTCCTCCTCATGTTCTCCTCCCCCTCCTCCTCTCCTCCCCCTTCTCCTCCTCCTCTCCTCCCCCTCCTGCTCTCTTCCCCCTCCTCTCCTCCTCTCCCCCTCCTCTCCCTCCTCTCCTCCCCCTCCCCCTCCTCTCCTCTCCCCCTCCTCTCCTCTCCCTCCCCTCCTCCTCCCCCTCCTCCTCTCCTCCCCCTTCTCCTCCTCCTCTCCTCCCCCTCCTCTCCCTCTCCCCCTTCTTTCCCCCTCCTCCCCCTCCCCCCTCTCCTCTCCTCCCCCCTCCTCTCCCTCTCCCCCTCCCCCTCTCCTCTCCTCCCCCTCCTCTCCCTCTCTCCCCCTCCTCCCCCTCCCCCTCTCCTCTCCTCCCCCTCCTCTCCCTCTCCCCCTCCTCTCCCTCTCCCCCTCCTCTCCCTCTCCCCCTCCTCTCCTCCCCCTCCTCTCCCCCTCCCCCTCCCGGCACGGCATCCTCACAGCCCAGGACTCCCTGTCAGCCTGAGGCCCTTAGGGCTCGGCACCCAGACACCTGGGCTGACTCCAAGAGGGAAAATAAGGACACACCTACCAGTGGAATTTCTGAATCTCTTCTCTCTCAGGCGGATCAGATGTAGGGAAATGGACTCCAGTCTCTAAAAGGTCTTTCTCATGCTCAGGATAGATGTCATTGCCTCTTTTTCCTCCCTCCCTCCCTCCCTCCCTCTCTCTCTCTCTCTCTCTCTCTCTCTCTCTCTCTGTCTCTCAACTTCTCCCTCTCCCTCTCACTTCCTCTCACCTCTCTCTCTCTCTCACCTTCTCCCTCTCTCACTCACTTCCTCAAACCTCTCTCTCTCTCACCTTCTCCCTCTCTGTCTCTCACCTTCTCCCTCTCTCTTTCCCTCTCTCTCTGTCTCTCACCTTCTCCCCCTCTCTCTCTCTCTCTCTCTCTCTCTCTCTCGCTGCAGTAACTATGAAGAGAACTGCTGTGTGCGTCCCCTGTACATTGATTTCCGCCAGCACCTGGGCTGGAGGTGGATCCACGAGCCAAAGGGATACTACGCCAACTTCTGTTCCGGGCCCTGTCCCTACCTGCGCAGCGCCGACACCACACACAGCTCGGTGACTTGTTTTCCCTGAAACTTATCAACCCCTTTTCTGTGGCGATTCATTGGATGTATTTTTTTATACGACTCGACGGCCTCCCTCGTCACACTGCAGAAGGAGAGCAGCGGAGGAGGGAGCGAGACGACACAATGTGAAGTTATGTTGTTGTGTTTGATTTGACTCCTGTCTCCGCCCCTCTCTACCCCCCTCTCTCCCCGGTAGTTGCTGAGCCTGTACAACACCCTGAACCCCGAGGCCTCCGCCTCCCCCTGCTGTGTTCCCCAGGACCTGGAGCCCCTCACCATCCTCTACTACGTGGGCCGCACCCCCAAGGTGGAGCAGCTCTCCAACATGATCGTCAAGTCCTGCAAGTGCAGCTAGGGCCCGAGGCCCCGGAGCCAGTGGAGGCCCAGCACAGGGGGGGGAGGGGGGGGATGACAGGGGGTGCAGGGTGCCATGCAGCCCCCTCCACGGGGGCCTCTGTCCGCCCTCACACCTATCCACCCCCCTACCCCCGCCTCAGTCCTTAGCCCTGCAGGGAGACGCAGCCCACTACTTTACCCACAATCCCTGGCGGTATGGTCATGTGACCTTTTCCAACACCACTCCCCTAATCTGCGACCTCAAAGCCATCAGAACTTTGTAGTGGCCTGAATTTTTGTTTTTTTTTACCTCACAATTTTTCTCATAGTTGTTTTATAATTCAGCATTTTGAACTGCTTATACATCTTTGCCACAGGCATTCAAATACAACTTTTGACATGAGGAAAACAACAGACTTTCTACTCACCATGACCACTGTTTCCTCCAGGACAGATGGCAGTAGAACAGAGCCTGACTGATAAGGTGGTCTGGACTCACCAAGCATGCGTCGCTGTGGGTACACACACCTGTGTTTTGCCATCATGTTGACTGGAGGGAGCCGTTATGTTGACTGGAGGGCATAGTCCTCAACGCACAGCAGACTGGCTCAACCCTGCTGGATCGTAGAGCTGCGTTCACTTCCCCCTGTTCAGCTAGACTCATGCTGGACTGGATACAGAATATCTTAGGAAAAAAATACAAAATGCTGGAAAACAACTTTATTCAAAATCGTATTTTCATGTTTACCTCTGTTATGCAACAGAGTCATGTTTTTGGGATTATTAGGGATCATCTGAAATGAGGAAGACTTTTCTGTTATACATGATGATGTATGTCACAAAGTGAACACTTCACTAGATCACAAAACTGTAAATGTTTTTGTTGCTATTACTCTTAAATCACATTTCTTTTTTAATTAAAAATGGTCTGTGACAAAGACATTCGTCATTGTTTTATTCCCCAGAGGATTCTAAAGATGCATTCGAACCAAAACTGACTTCTGAAAATACTGTATTAGGAAAAGTGACTCTTAGTAAACCTTTTTTATTATAAAATATTGAACAGCACGTACAGAGAGTGGCATGATTGACGTTTTGTTGTGCGTACAGCATGACCTGGAGTTGGTCTACTTACTGACTCACTAGGGTTATGTCACAGCATGCTTACTGTAGAAATATGCTTTAGCAATACAAATTCAATTAAAAACACAGACACTAACATTACGGTGTCAAACGTTACAAACTTCAGAACTTTTTTCATAGCTTCTAATAATACATGTGCTACTGTAGAAATCTTCAAAGTACATTACAATCTTCACAGACTTTGAGTTACAAATAGATAATTTGGTCTCGGAATAGAGTACAAACATAACAAAAATTCCAGTGTTTTCATCAACAACAACAAAAACAGTCAGAAAAGTGAAATCTTAAAAACATCAAACTGTTTTTTAGGCCTATGACATCACTGATGTCACCCTGAGCATGTGCACTGGTGGCCAGATCCCCCAGCCCAGTGAAGAAGGCAGCAGAGGCTGGACCTCCCCTGACTGAGCACAGGAGCCAGGACTCACTATTAACTCTGTATGCATTTAATACACCAACAATTGATTTAATGCATTTAATACACTTCAGCATTTCCTTTAATGCAATTAATACACTTCAACATTCATTTTAGTGCATTTAATGCACTTCAATATACTAACAATCTGCCATCTAAACCCACCTCTACACATGGGTAGGTCTTGAGAGTACCTTTTACAGCACTCCAAAATCCATGACTGGAAAACCTGGACAAAACACAGTCTACATTAGGCTACGCTGTGTCTGTGTGTGTGTGAGAGTGTGTGTGTGCTTGCGTGTGATTTATCCTGCAGGACAATAACAGTGGTATGACAGATGAGGGAAATGAAAAGGCAAAATGCAAATTCTAACATTCAAGTGTTGTCAGGTCACGCCCAGCCAGGGTCGTCAGCCCCCAGGAACAGACCCATCCTGCGTAGACTGACCTGGGTCTGTACGTCAGGAGGGAGGGGGTGAGGGAGGGGGTGAGGGAGTGTGGAGTTGGCGTGCAGAGTTGAAACTGCCTCACCTGAAAGGAGACACTGGCCAACTCAAATACAGTAGCTCCATCTCAGATGCAATAGAAAGCCTGCCCCTGGGTGAACCTGACCCTGGGTGAGCCTGACCCTGGGTGAGCCTGACCCTGGGTGAGCCTGACCCTGGGTGAGCCTGTCCCTGGGTGAGCCTGACCCTGGGTGAGCCTGACCCTGGGTGAGCCTGACCCTGGGTGAGCCTGTCCCTGGGTGAGCCTGACCCTGGGTGAGCCTGTCCCTGGGTGAGCTAAGCAGAATCCAGAGCCTTTTGCCACGGTGCCACAGCGCTCAGAGGGGCTTAGGCAAGCAGCTGTTACACGGTGTCTGTCACTGAAACCTTTTTGTAGCATCAAGAAGCAACAGGGTGAATGAATAGGAGAACTGTTGGTAGGAGAGAGGCAAGGGGGTGGGGTAGCAGGGTTAAGGTGGGGGCCAGGGGTGGTTTGGGCGGGGGTGGAGAGCATGCCGTCAGGAAGTGTTTGGCAGCTCAGTGCAGCTCAACGCTGCCTGAAGTCAAAGCTGAACCTGCACTCGCCCGACCCACCAGCTGCTCTGCTGTAGACGACGACACAGAGCTGCCTGTGAGCTCGGGGCCACACCCCGCACCCACCGTTGGCCCCGCCCCCACCGGTGGCCCCGCCCCACTGTTGGCCCAGCCCCCATCGGTGGCCCCGCACCCACAGGGGGCCTGTGGTCACATGCAGAGACACCTGGGAGGGCCGCAGGGTGGAGGGCCGCTGGGTGGAGGGCCGCAGGGAGGAGGGCCGCAGGGTGGAGGGCCGCAGGGTGGAGGGCCGCAGGGTGGAGGGCCGCAGGGAGGAGGGCCGCAGGGTGGAGGGCCGCAGGGAGGAGGGCCGCAGGGTGGAGGGCCGCAGGGTGGAGGGCCGCAGGGAGGAGGGCCGCAGGGTGGAGGGCCGCAGGGAGGAGGGCCGCAGGGAGGAGGGCCGCAGGGTGGAGGGCCGCAGGGTGGAGGGCCGCAGGGAGGAGGGCCGCAGGGTGGAGGGCCGCAGGGAGGAGGGCCGCAGGGTGGAGGGCCGCAGGGTGGAGGGCCGCAGGGTGGAGGGCCACAGGGAGGAGGGCCATAGGGAGGAGGGCCACAGGGAGGAGGGCCATAGGGAGGAGGGCTGGGGTTCCCTCGCTGTCATCTGGGCCTGGAGCCCTGGCCCTGGAACAGCTTACTGTACATGGACAGACCTGTGGACACACACACACACACACACTATGACTCTGCGGATCTTCATGCCTTCATACCTGGGCTATTTTTACTTTTCGTGCCTGTATCACTCCTCTGAGAATGACGTTTACTGTATTTCCATACATGTTTTGTTTTTTTACAGATGTTGTTATTATACTGCATATGCAGTAGACACTTTAAACAGAATGAACAAGGAACTAGTTTTACCCTCAACCCTCCAGCCCTCACCCCCCAGCCCTCACCCCCTTACCCCCTCACCTCTTCAGCCCCTCACCCCTGCCTCTCTAGCATATCGCCTGGCCCAACGCCAGGCATCCAGTAGAAAAGGAATTCCAAGTCCAGTTGGCCTGCCGTGTTTGTGCTTCCAGACAGTATTCCCTTTCATTCCCTCTCGACAGACTCTGTTTATTTTGGTGCTCTTTTACACCGTGGAGCCTGACTGAGCTGGAAAACGAAAACATCTCCCTGACTTCCAATCTGATGACATGACCGCTGGAAGGAGCTTCTTCTAGCTCAGCAAAAGGCAGAATGAAGACTGACCGTGTGTCTCTCCAGGCTAACGCACACACACACACACACACACACACACACACACACACCACACACACACACACAGATAAACAAACTCTTGCGAAACAAACAAACCTTGTAACGTGACCATAAAGAGAGCTGGGGAGGAAGAACTGGCAGGAGAGAAAAAAAAAATACAAATATATAAAAAAAGATAAAAAACGGTCCAATAAACCATATTGAGATATCTTTTAAAGTAGAACTGGGTAATAACTGTATAATCTTGTTTACACTCACAAAGCAAAGCAGTGTACACAGTGCCATGAATACAAGTCCAATGGAGTGAAATAGTTCTGCTGTTTGGATGGAAGCAGAGGAAGAGGTAGACTATTACTCCTGACATGATACGTTTTCAGTTAAAGAAGCTAACAGAAAGCACAAATCACTCTGCTTCTCTGTTTACCCCGAAAACTTCTGAGAGGACGATTTAAAACACGTAGCCAATACATATCTCTTTTCATAGACATTGATTGGTTTACATCAAAACCACCACGAAAAAAATAACTTTTAAGTGCCGCAAGGGGAAGAGGGGAGGGAGAGAGGAGAGAAGAGAGAGGAGAGAAGAGAGAGAGGCAGAGACGGAGAGCGACGAGAGAGGAGCGAGGAGAAGAGAGAGCGTGTGTGATGGATGAGGGTTGACAGCTGATCAGAGAGAATGCTGTCTGTTTGGACCCGGTCTAACTCCCTGTCAGAGTCGATCAGAGGAAGCCAGTCATCTCAGCACAAAGGGACACAGGGCAGGCAGAAACCTCTGATACGCTCTTAAGCTCCACAAAGGCTGCCCCCCCTCTGAAAACAAACCTCCCCCAACACAGGTCCCTACAACACTGTTCTGGTGAGCTCCAGCTCCAATGTGGAGCCAAACCTGGCTTGTTAACTGGTTCTGGTCCTGAGACTTTTGTTGTTTCTTCTCCTCACGCTCTCCTTCCCCTCTTTCTTCTCTGCTCCCTCCTCCAGTCAGGAGCAGCTCCCCCCTCCAGTCAGGAGCAGAGCAGCCCCCTCCTCCAGTCAGGAGCAGAGCAGCCCCCTCTCTTCCTCCCCCTCTCCCCCTTCATTCCCTCAACGACGGAAAAAATGCATTTATGAAATTCAGGAGCTGTTCCCCTCGGATCCAGGTACAGTTATTGATGAGTTTATAAGATGTTTGTTAAGCTGTGCCAACCTTCATACTTTAAGGAAAGAAAAATGACACAGAAAGAAATGTTCTGGGTGAAGACAAGTACGTACGTACACACACACACCTGCACACACACACAGCCCGGGGTTGGTTCATCGCTAGTCTCTCTCCAGCGTAGGGTAGCTGCCCCTGCAGTCTCGGAGCAGCCTCAGTGTGACTCTGGGGTGATGGATGATGCGATACGCTAACGTAAACGTAGCTGGACGATGGAAAACCCCCTTGATCAGACAAACAGATGTGCATCCACCCAAACTGCTTCATATCACTGCTACAGTCCAGTCATAAACTCAACAGCTTCCACAACCCCCCCCGCCCCCCCCCCCCCCCCCCCCTTTCCATCTCCGGGGTGGAAAGAGTTGTGTAACAGAGAGACGAGAGGACACACACACACACACAGGAGGCATGAAGGCCAAATCTTAACAAAGGTCCAGTCTAGCCTGGGCCTGCTGACTGAACCCCTGCTGTGCCGTGGAGGGACTGCTGCTGGGCCTGCTGACTGAACCCCTGCTGTGCCGTGGAGGGACTGCTGCTGGGCCTGCTGACTGAACCCTGCTGTGCCGTGGAGGGACTGCTGCTGGGACTGCTGGGGACCCTGGGTCCAGGTCTGGGGTGTCTGGATGAGGGGTAAGTGTACCCTGCCCCTGGCCCAAACCACGTCTGTTTCCTAGCCCTGGACCTCCTTCAGAGAGGCATCGCACCCCCCTGGACCCCGGCTCAGGGAACACCAGATCCAGTCAGCCTCACGGTTCAGGGAACATTCCCCAGGGCGCTTCAGCTCTTCTGCAGTTACAAAGATAGTGAATCCTGAAGAGGCATTGCTGGATAACGCTGTTGCTTGGTGACGTAGGCCCTGGAAAGGTCGTCGCTCATGACCTTTGCCTCTGCTGTTGCTTGGTGACATAGGCCCTGGAAAGGTCGTCGCTCATGACCTTTGCCTCTGCTGTTGCTTGGTGACGTAGGCCCTGGAAAGGTCGTCGCTCATGACCTTTGCCTCTGCTGGCAGATCCGGTTCACAAGGGAAACAGGATAAAAATATGCTGGCAGGTGCTGTTAGAACCCTCAGGAGAGGAATGACCAGGATGTCTGGCTGGGATCACCAACACCAGCAGGGAGACGCCAGGATATCTGCCCAGCAACTACACCTACCAATAGGAAGAGGTTCGTATGTGCGTGCAAATGTATGCGTGTGATTGTGAGCGTGTGAATGTGTCCGTGAGCTTGTGTGAGCATGTGTGTGTGTGTGTGTGCGTGTGAGCTCCATGAGCATGTGTGTGTGTGTGTGAGTGTGTGAGTGTGTGTGTGTGTGTATGTGTGTGTGTGTGTGAGTGTGTGTGTGTGTGTGTGTGTGAGTGTGTGTGTGTGTGTGAGTGTGTGTGTGAGTGTGTGTGTGTGTGTGTGTGAGTGTGTGCTCCGTGAACAGGACAGTGTCAGACCCACCTGCTTTCCCACATGTCGCCTCATGGACCACCTGCTGACCAGCAGACATGCTCCCGCCGGCCGGGCCGTCTGACGAGACGAGCCTGGGGACAGACAGGAGGACGGGGGCATGAGAGACAACACCAGCCCTGCCTAGAGGAACACAGGGCTGCCTCCAGCCTACAGAGAACCAGCCCTGCCTGGAGGAACACAGGGCTGCCTCCAGCCTACAGAGAACCAGCCCTGCCTGGAGGAACACAGGGCTGCCTCCAGCCTCCAGAGAACCAGCCCTGCCTGGAGGAACACAGGGCTGCCTCCAGCCTCCAGAGTACCAGCCCTGCCTGGAGGAACACAGGGCTGCCTCCAGCCTCCAGAGTACCAGCCCTGCCTGGAGGAACACAGGGCTGCCTCCAGCCTCCAGAGTACCAGCCCTGCCTGGAGGAACACAGGGCTGCCTCCAGCCTCCAGAGAACCAGCCCTGCCTGGAGGAACACAGGGCTGCCTCCAGTCTCCAGAGAACCAGCCCTGCCTGGAGGAACACAGGGCTGCCTCCAGCCTCCACAGTACCAGCCCTGCCTGGAGGAACACAGGGCTGCCTCCAGCCTCCACAGTACCAGCCCTGGCCCTCAGAACGACCCAGTGGCAGGATGTGACAAGCTGCTGCTCTTTCACAGCTAGGAGAGGGTCCCTGCACACTCAGTGTTGACTGAAGCCAGGGGCTCTTAGGGTGTGTGTGACCAAGCATCTCCAGGAAGGAGAAATGTGTGTGTGTGGGGGCGGGTCCAGCTCCCTGTGTGTGCTGTCTAGAGGGTTTCTTGACTCTCTGAGGAGGGCAGGTGTTTACCCAGGGTTCATCAGGGCCGAGGTGTGGAGGGGGGGACATTCCTGCAGTGTGGTAGCCCTCCAGGGGGACGCTATGACAGGGGCTGGTGGGACCTGACCTGTGGAGGTCAGGAGGACAGTGCTCTACACACACACAGCTGAACATCCACCTCAGAGGAACAGCAGGGTGTCACAGCCCTACTAACAACACTGCCTCTCAGAACGCGTGTGTGTGTGGGGGGGTGTGTGCGTGAGGTCTCTCAGAGCAAGCCATTATGGGGTGAACACAGGGCGTAAGGCAGGGACCGGCAAGCCTGTAACTCTATACATTTAATCTGGTAAGTATGTGTGTGTGTGTGTTGGGGGGGGGTCATAAATAAAGCGGAGCTAGTGTTAACCCTCTGCACTACAACAGCAGCTTGCCAAAGCAACATTAACAAGGTAACAAACGAACACAGTGCCTCCCTTGTAGGGGAATCACAGTTGTTCTTTCATGCCCGTTACACAACCAGCGACAGGAGCGTCCCCCGTGATGAGCAGCGCCACCCCACAGGAAGCAGGCCTTCTCAGATGCACGGACGAGGGGCCCTCACCCTGCTGTACTCCTGGTCCACATCCCCTGACCTCGCTGTACTCCTGGTCCACATCCCCTGACCTCGCTGTACTCCTGGTCCACATCCCCTGACCTCGCTGTACTCCTGGTCCACATCCCCTGACCTCGCTGTACTCCTGGTCCACATCCCCTGACCTCGCTGTACTCCTGGTCCACATCCCCTCACCCTGCTGTACTCCTGGTCCACATCCCCTCACCCTGCTGTACTCCTGGTCCACATCCCCTCACCTCGCTGTACTCCTGGTCCACATCCCCTGACCTCGCTGTACTCCTGGTCCACATCCCCTGACCTCGCTGTACTCCTGGTCCACATCCCCTCACCTCGCTGTACTCCTGGTCCACATCCCCTCACCCTGCTGTACTCCTGGTCCACATCCCCTCACCCTGCTGTACTCCTGGTCCACATCCCCTCACCTCTCCACGGCAGCCGGACCCCCGGGTGAGGATGCAGTCACTGGGCTGTGACAGGCGTCACCTGGAAACACCCTGTGCATCAGTACAGCTCTGTTTACAGCTCGCTTTACAGGCTAAGACGCCCCCCCGCACTCAGACCAGAGGTGTTCCTGGGCACCGGCAGACTGAGGTAGAAGAGACAGCATGACTGGCCAGGCTGGACTATTGTGTGTCTGCAGGTGGAAGGATCTTGGTGTGTTTGGGCAGGGGGGATTAGGGCTGAGTTGTCACAATGCTCTGGGTTGGCAGCAGTGTGTGTATAGTATCATGTAATAGTAACTTCTGCTTCAGTATAGAGAGGTCACGCGGGCCAGGCTGACATTAATGGCCCTGTTGTAATTGTCACCCTATTAGTAATGCTACACTGCTGCATGGGTTTCCGTAGCTGCAGCTGCAAAACTAGCCAAGCCTCGCAAACAAAACACCAAACACGCTCACTTATTTAGCTTACAGTTTGCTCCTTTCCAAATCTCCAGCTGAGGTCATTCTCCCAGGCTGAAAGAGCACGTTCAGATCCCCAAGCTGGCGAGCCAGAGATGTTGATGGACACTCGAAGGTCTACTTCTACTGAGAACCCCCCCAACACAGTCCCCTGAAGCTGTAGCCTGGCCGGACCAGCCAGCCTCCAGGACCTGTGGACGTGCAGACACCCAAGAAGCACTGCCATCCTCTCATCTCTCACAAAGGCAGGCCTCGTTACCAAACCAAAGCAACCATCCATTCAGGATTTTCGGTCGTCACATAATTCAATTTTAATGAGACAGAAACAAATGCTGACTAATCAGTCTGTCCAATCAGTGTACTCAACTGAGTTGGCATTTCCTGACAATGTTCCGCTCTGATTGGCTGGCCGCCGGCGTAGAGGGGCGAGTGAATGGAGGATTCTCCATCTTCCCAGCTCCAGGAGGAGACAGTTTGGCTGGCCCGCCATATAAATCCACTCCCCAAACATTACTGTTAATCTTGTTCCTTATTAGTCACTTTCCGTTCTCAAACAAACCCACAACAGAATGTCATGCAGATCACAGATTCCAGTAACAAAGAGCAACTGTCAATGTTCATCAATGCTTAATTGTCCGAGGACAACGGCCAAGGGAAGCATTTTAAAGATAAGTATCGAATGTTCGTATCGAAAGGGTTCAGAGTTCAACAGGCTGGCTGCTTGAAGACAGGGAAAAGAACTCCAGAGCATTTGTAAAGCCTCCAGTCCAGAGCGTCTCCTCCAGCAGGGAGCAGCTGAGGTATGTGACTGACACAGCCACGGATACAGTTAGGGTTTTAGGTTGCTTCTAAAATGGGCTAGAAATAATGGGAAGCAGTTTATTAACCGAGTATCCAACCATCCTGTAAACAATCATCTCCTCTTTTTCTGACACAGGTTTACACTCACCCCCCCCCCCCCCCCCCCCCCCCCCCCCCCCCCCCACACACACATTTTATTCTTTCTTTCGTCGTTTCCATCCGTGCATTTTTGGGTTAGGAGCTTCCGTTTTTCCCACACTCTCTCCTGTCACACTGGCCAGCCACAAAAATGCAGGACAGCGGAGAGAGAGAGAGGGGCTCTGGAATTCCACATGCCGAGAGCACACGGCAACAGCCAGGAAGGCACACACACACACACTTATGCACACACACACTTATGCACACACACAGACGCACATGCTGACACACATACGTACACACACACACAGAGGAGCAAACAGAGCACCTAGCATACTCAACCACCCCTACACCCCCCTCCTCCTCTACACCCCCCTCCTCCCCTGCACCCCCCTCCACCCCTGCACCCCCCTCCTCCCCTACACCCCCCTCCTCCCCTACACCCCCCTCCTCCCCTGCACCCCCCTCCTCCCCTACACCCCTCCTCAGCTCATCCCTCCCTCCTCCCCTACACCCCTCCTCAGCTCATCCCTCCCTCCTCCCCTACACCCCCCTCCTCAGCTCATCCCTCCCTCCTCCCCTACACCCCCCTCCTCAGCTCATCCCTCCCTCCTCCCCTACACCCCTCCTCCCCTACACCCCTCCTCCCCTACACCCCCCTCCTCCCCTACACCCCCCTCCTCCCCTGCACCCCCCTCCTCCCCTACACCCCTCCTCAGCTCATCCCTCCTCCCCTACATCCCTCCCTCTCCAGCCAGACCTCCTGGCTCACACCTCCTCAGGGCCATTACAACCCCTGTCCTCTCCTGCTCCCTGGCCCCAGCCTCACTCTGCTCCCCAGCCTCACTCTGCTCCCCAGCCTCACTCTGCTCCCCAGCCTCACTCTGCTCCCCAGCCTCACTCTGCTCCCCAGCCTCACTCTGCTCCCCAGCCTCACTCTGCTCCCCAGCCTCACTCTGCTCCCCAGCCTCACTCTGCTCCCCAGCCTCACTCTGCTCCCCAGCCTCACTCTGCTCCCCAGCCTCACTCTGCTCCCCAGCCTCACTCTGCTCCCCAGCCTCACTCTGCTCCCCAGCCTCACTCACTACTTCAAAGCCCCGGAGCTGGAGAAGACAGCCAGCAGAGTTCTGTTGAATTCGCCAAATTCAAACACACACACACACACAGACGCCCAGATTATCACGAACAAATCCAACCTACACACTGACACGGACAGATGCACAAGGACGCTCACACACACACACAGGTTTGTGGTTGGGTCAGTGAGTAACGGTAGTGAAATTGCTCTCCTCTGCTCTCCTCTCCTTCTACTCTCCTTGACCCTCCTCTGTGCTCTCTCCTCTCCTTGACCCTCTCCTCTCTTCCTCTCCTCCTCTCTCCTTGACCCTCTCCTCTTATTGACCCTCTCCTCTCCTCCTCTCTCCTTGACCCTCTCCTCTCCTCCTCTCCTCCTCTCTCCTTGACCCTCTCCTCCTCTCCTCCTCTCCTCCTCCTCTCACCGCTGGGCGAGAGCAGGAGCCACAGCAGTCATGTGCTTTAAACAAACAAGCAGCCCTATCACAGAGGTTTGCCATTGTTGTGTAATTTGGCCAGATGTTGGGTAATAAAGTCATACTGCAGCGTGGGAAACAGATGGCAGCTCAGCCTCTCTCCTCTCCCCTCTCTCTGCTCTTTCTCTTCTTTTTCCTCTTCTCTTCTCCTGATAATCTCCAAACCAAACAGGCTTGACATGGCGCTCGTACCTAGGGCCCTGCTGCTGAACCGCATTCTGTTTACCGAGCGTCCAGAAAGCAGGCCTGTGCTGAGGTTGTTTACTGTACAGGCAGATAGAGCCCCAAGCCAAGAGCCTGCCTGGGTCCACTCTGCACTCCACGTACTACAGCCTAACGCTCATTAGCCTCACCACTTCCTCTTGAACTCCGGCGACGCTATGGACCCAGTTTCACCCCGACAGCACAACCACAGGCCAACGACTGGCCTTCCCCCTGACGAGGCTACGGGGAGGATTCAGAGGTAGGGGGAGGACTGGGAGGTAAGGGGAGGACTAAGGGGTCTTCTAGGAAGGGCAGATCTGACAGATGTTCGGAGGGCTGATTTACATCTGTGAGCTCTGCTGTGCTGCAGGGATAGTGGCTAGGTAGTGACCGTGCAGGGCTTACTTGTTGACACGCTGAGAGGAGGTCTTCCTGACCACGCCCTCCTGCCGGCCTCCGCTGGGGGGTTTGGGGGTGAGGATGGGGCCAGTGCGGGGCTGAGGCTGGGGCTGAGTTGCGGCCTGGTTCAGCCAGCCTTGGTGGGTCGGCTGGGTGCTTGAGCAGAGGCCAGGCTGAGCCTGGGGTCTGGTAGCTACCACTGGGGCTGGGGAGATGGTGTGGCCTGCAAACAGGGCCTACAAGAAAAGCACAGCACAGTTAGCAACAGAAAACATACCTAAACTGTACACACACACACATACAACACAGTGATGATTAGAGTTCTTTGGTGTCTGCTTTTGTTATTGACCGTCTCGTCAGTTTAAAAGAATTAACCAAAAAAAGCATGAGGAGAGTAGTCCCTAGCAGCAGGTTATAAGGAGGGCAGTCCCTAGCAGCAGGTTATAAGGAGGGCAGTCCCTAGCAGCAGGTTATAAGGAGGGCAGTCCCTAGCAGCAGGTTATAAGGAGGGCAGTCCCTAGCAGCAGGTTATAAGGAGGGCAGTCCCTAGCAGCAGGTTATAAGGAGGGCAGTCCCTAGCAGCAGGTTATAAGGAGGGCAGTCCCTAGCAGCAGGTTATAAGGAGGGCAGTCCCTAGCAGCAGGTTATAAGGAGGGCAGTCCCTAGCAGCAGGTTATAAGGAGGGCAGTCCCTAGCAGCAGGTTATAAGGAGGGCAGTCCCTAGCAGCAGGTTATAAGGAGGGCAGTCCCTAGCAGCAGGTTATAAGGAGGGCAGTCCCTAGCAGCAGGTTATAAGGAGGGCAGTCCCTAGCAGCAGGTTATAAGGAGGGCAGTCCCTAGCAGCAGGTTATAAGGAGGGCAGTCCCTAGCAGCAGGTTATGAGGAGGGCAGTCCCTAGCAGCAGGTTGTGTATTTCAATGTCAATGGAAAATAGTTTCCCATCTCAGGTCAACTGAGGTGAAAAGACAACAGACCGCTACATCAATTAGCACCGAAAGAAGCCATGCCACCCTTTATCAAAACATGTTCTACATATTTGGGAATTGGCCGCACCGCCAAATAAAAATTCCTCGCATATCATACTTGTTTGGACAAGATTTCCCTTAAATGTCTTCTGGTGGAAGTAAACAACGTGGTATCTGAGAGCGGCAGAGGGTCCGTCCCCTGAGTAAGGGACAGCCGCGAGGACATTCCTTCCACTTCTCGTGTCCACGCTATTTTCTCTCTCCCGCTCCGTGTGTCTGCCTGACGAGCTAATGGTTTTCCAGCTTCGAGGCGCGGAATTTCAAAGGATCCGGCAGCGTGACGAGGAATATTTGATGTAATTTCTGTGTTGATAAATGAGAAGCTGATATTCCAGGTTGGAGGGTCTGTAGCAGTGCTGCAGTCAGGGCCAGGAAGGGCACCTTTCTTGGGCTGCCAGGTGGCCCAGAGCCAGGCCCACAGTGGAGCCGCGCAGTCTGCACCCACTAACTGGAACACAGGCTGGAGCTCCGGAACAGCCTTCTCTCCTTCTCTCCCCATCTCTCTCTCACACGCAAACGCTGCACGCACACACACACCCACGCACACACACACCCACACACACACGCACACCTCAGCTCCCAATGACACACACACTTTTGTATTCAGTTAGGCCAAATACTCCCATAGATTGTCTCCATAGGGCCTCGAGGCAGACATGGAGAAAGCAGGGATGTGGTGGGTACTTGTTTCAGTCAAGCTAAAACCTTCCGTGGCTTTTCATGTGTCACCACAGAGAGGGTCAGATCACGCTCTGGTTCTCTGACCAATAGAAGAGCACGCTCTGGTCCTCTGACGAATAGAAGGGCACGCTCTGGTCCTCTGACCAATAGAAGGGCATGCTCTGGTTCTCTGACCAATAGAAGAGCACGCTCTGGTTCTCTGACCAATAGAAGGGCACGCTCTGGTCCTCTGACCAATAGAAGGGCACGCTCTGGTTCTCTGACCAATAGAAGGGCACGCTCTGGTCCTCTGACCAATAGAACGGCACGCTCTGGTCCTCTGACCAATAGAAGGGCACGCTCTGGTCCTCTGACCAATAGAAGAGCACGCTCTGGTGCCCAGAGAGGAGAAGGAAGGCTGTAGAACACATGGGAAGGTTGCAGGGACAGACGGTGGTGAGAGGAGGGGGACAAAAGAGGTGAGGGGAGGAGTGGAGGAGAGGTGGGGAGGAGAAGAGGAGGAGAGAGGTGAGTGGAGGAGGAGAAGAGAGGTGAGGGGAGGAGGGGAGGGGGAGATGTGAGGGGAGGAGGGGAGGGGGAGGGGAGGAGGGGAGGGGAGGAGGAGAGGTGAGGGGAGGAGAGGGGGAGAGGTGGGGAGGAGAACAGGAGAAGAGAGGTGAGGGGAGGAGAGGTGGGGAGGAGAAGAGAGGTGAGGGGAGGAGAGGGGGAGAGGTGGGGAGGAGAAGAGAGGTGAGGGGAGGGGAGGAATAGAGGAGAAGAGGGGGCCTAGCCGGAGGATCACTTTCACAGAGAGAGCCTTGCGTAACCCAGGCAGTCCGAGCCAAGAAAAACATCACCTCGATTGCATTAATTAGGTCCAACCTATGGCAGTGACGTGAGAGCAACTGCCTTACTCAGGAAAGATCTAAAAAATGAGCGCATCTAATCATCCCTCTCTCCACTTCCCTCCCTGTTCGGGTCCTCCTTCTCCCTGTAGGACAACTCTACAACAACGCAGCTGGATGAATAAATAAACTCTTCCAGTTCGGATCTCCTTTCAAAGCAGAAACTAGGAACTTGCGGTATCCAACTTTTCTGTCAAAATAGTCAAGTGACCAGTTCAAATTAGATTCAATCCTCCCTTTTGTAGTAAAAAAAAAAAATCCAAATCACATAAATTATACAAAGATCAGCCAGAGTCCTGACCCGTGTAATGGCTAGATGAGTTGTTTTTAAAATGTTTGTTTTTAGTGTTGTAATGAGAGAGAAGTGAAGCTAACTGATATGAGCTCAGGGTGACGGGCTTGGCTCTCTGAGGCTCTACCCTGCTGCTGAGCGGAGTGAGCCTTGATAACTCACCTTCCCGTAAAAGCACAGCCAACCAACACCACAGAACAGCCAACCAACACCACAGAACAGCCAACCAACACCCCAGAACAGCCAACCAACACCCCAGAACAGCCAACCAACACCACAGAACAGCCAACCAACACCCCAGAACAGCCAACCAACACCCCAGAACAGCCAACCAACACCCCAGAACAGCCAACCAACACCACAGAACAGCCAACCAACACCCCAGAACAGCCAACCAACACCCCAGAACAGCCAACCAACACCCCAGAACAGCCAACCAACACCCCAGAACAGCCAACCAACACCCCAGAACAGCCAACCAACACCACAGAACAGCCAACCAACACCCCAGAACAGCCAACCAACAGCCCGGGACAAAAGAAGTGCTCTGGGTCTCACAGCTATCTGCTTTTGAAAAACGGATTTCCAACAGCGATGTTCCCAGAGGACACTGTTCAGTTCAGCGGTTTGTCCTCTGGTCTCCAGGACTGCTTCACGAACGCTCAGATGAACGCTCAGATGAAAGGCTTTCCTCTCAAGTGGGATGTGCCCTCTTCACTCTTTGGAGAGCATCATCGCTTAACTAGCAGAAGATATTGTGCAGACAAAGGTTAACAAAGCCTTTCCTTACATAGATTTGAAGAGCGCTGTACTCAACTCAGCCCTGCAAACCCTCTGCTGGATTCAGGACAAATACACAGGAAGAGAGCAAAGAATCTCCTAGTGTTTCTTTGAACCTACATCAGAGAGGATCAACTTGGTCTATGAAACAGTTTTTACACAAATTGCCAGGCTGGCTCAGAGGACTGAACTGGTTGCAGCTTTCAGTAAGAAACAGAAACCCAGCCTGTCTCCTCCTCCAGGCAGAGGGGTGAAGCAGGGGGCAGACTGGGCAGCTCCACTACAGCTCTCCTGAGGCGGAGGGCTACTCACCTGGTGTCTGAGGGTCGTCTGGTCCAGAAGCTGGTGGGACTGACTCACCTGGTGTCTGAGGGTCGTCTGGTCCAGAAGCTGGTGGGACTGACTCACCTGGTGTCTGAGGGTCGTCTGGTCCAGAAGCTGGTGGGACTGACTCACCTGGTGTCTGAGGGTCGTCTGGTCCAGAAGCTGGTGGGACTGACTCACCTGGTGTCTGAGGGTCGTCTGGTCCAGAAGCTGGTGGGACTGACTCACCTGGTGTCTGAGGGTCGTCTGGTCCAGAAGCTGGTGGGACTGACTCATCTGGTGTCTGAGGGTCGTCTGGTCCAGAAGCTGGTGGGACTGACTCACCTGATGTCTGAGGGTCGTCTGGTCCAGAAGCTGGCGGGACTGACTCACCTGGTGTCTGAGGGTCGTCTGGTCCAGAAGCTGGCGGGACTGACTCACCTGGTGTCTGAGGGTCGTCTGGTCCAGAAGCTGGCGGGACTGGAGTTTCTGCTGCTGCAGCTGCTGGATGGCGAACTGCAGCTGGTAGCTGCCGGGCGTGGGTTGGTGGTGCGACCGGGGCAGGACACCTGTCACCAGGCTGTAGGCACTCTGGGTCTCCCTGTCCCACACACCCTGCTCATCCTGCTGGGTCCTGGGCCTGCCACAGCACAGGGGAAGGGGGGGGGCATTTTTATACTGCCAATTCCATCAGAGCTACGTGTTTGTGTGTGATAAAGAGTCAGTGTACATGCTGCAGGGCAGCCCCGTCCCTCCACATGTGCACACACCAGACACAGGGAAGAAACTAAGAGGACAAGACAGCCCTCTCCACCCCACACCCAACCCCCAGGTGTCTCAAGTCAAAACGGACCAATCAAACGTATCTTAAACACGGCCCGACACATCCACCCGCCCCGTCGCCACGGCAGCATCGCGTTCCATCCGCGTCACAAAGCAACAACCTGGAAAAGCAACCTTTGAACAGCTCCACACGTCTGTAAGTGGATTATCTCTCATTAGGACTGAGCCTGTTTTAGCCCTGTGGCCTGTTGCTCCTCCTTCACAAGTTCACTGCATCTGTGAGTCTGTGAAAAGACACAGCACCCCTCAGCCAAATATAACAGCATGCGGAGCAGCATGTATGGGAGCTAAGAGGGGAAACTCGAGGGGAAGATGGAAAGATAGAAGAAAGGATAAGAAATCCTGAGGGGCCCATAAAAATAAAAAAAAGGTTAATGGAAATTCTTCCCTTAATATGTAATAACGGGTGTACGTTGTAAGAGTTAAAGAAAATATTATCGCACTTCAAATATCACAATCGCCAAGACGTTTTTAGAACCAAACAGAGATAAGGTTTATAATTAGAATTCAATTAAACTGAAATAACAAGGCATGCTGCGGGAAAATGATCCTGTGTCGCTCACAGGCTGAATGAGAACTCCCTCCGTCCCCTTCAGCCAAGCCCTCACTCAGGGGGTCTGAAACGCCTCACTCAGGGGGTCTGAAACGCCTGAGACTTGTCCGCCTCTGCATTTCTCATTTTACGTAACTGCATGTATATTTGCAAAAACAACTGATGTGACTCAAAGGCATTCAAACCATTTTAGTTTATTTTCTTTGCTACATCCGCAAACAAATAGCTCTCTGTGAAATGTGCAAGACCATTGTAGATGACAATCAGACATTACAGCCACGCCGGAAGTATTTATTTACCTTTATTGATTTGTATTTCCTGTTTATAATGTTTATAACTATACTTAGAAGTTGCTTGTCTGGGGCTTTGGTACAGCGTACTTCAGGAACCTCAGTTCCTGCTCATTCAATTCAAACACAATAAATAACAAATAAGAAAGAAAGGAAAAAAACTGCCCCAGCTGAGTTTCCCATCAATAGTACTATACACTACTGTACATGCCAGACCTGTCTGTCTGCCTGCTTCCCTGCCTGTCTGCCTGCCTGCTCCCTGCCTGTCTGCTTTCCTGCCTGCCTGCTTTCCTGCCTGCCTGCCTGTCTGCCTGTTTGCTTCCCTGCCTGTTTGCTTGTCTGCCTGCTTCCCTGCCTGTCTGCTTCCCTGCCTGTCTGCTTCCCTGCCTGTCTGCCTGTCTGCTTCCCTGCCTGTCTGCCTGTCTGCTTCCCTGCCTGTCTGCTTCCCTGCCTGTCTGCTTCCCTGCCTGTCTGCTTCCCTGCCTGTCTGCCTGTCTGCTTCCCTGCCTGTCTGCTGCTCTGACTGTCTGCTGCCCTGCCTGCTTCCCTGCCTGCCTGCCTGTCTGTCTGCCTGTCTGATTCCCTGCCTGTCTGCATCCCTGCCTGCCTGTCTGCCTGCCTGCCTGTCTGTCTTCCTGTCTGCCTGTCTGATTCCCTGCCTGTCTGCATCCCTGCCTGCCTGTCTGCCTGCCTGTTTGCCTGCCTGTCTGTCTGCCTGTCTGCATCCCTGCCTGCCTGTCTGCCTGCCAGCCACATGTGGGTGTCAGTCCCATCCCTACCGTGCAGAATACTCTAGTATTCAGATATGACTAACAATAACAGAGCAGTACTAGCTGGGCCACATGTGCAGCATCAATCTAGCTCTGCTGAATGTGGGAAAAGAGCCCTCTTAGATGACATCATGCTGCAGCCCACCATAGCTCAGCCCTGGCTGGTCAGAGTGGACAGCAGGCCACTCCACCATAATGCATCTGACTGAATGGTGCTGCTCCTACACCATAATAGATCTGACTGGATGGTGCTGCGTATCAGAATAAGGGGGTCTGTGTGTGTGGGAGGGGGGGGGGGGAGTATTAAAGTGTGTGTGAGTGTTATAGTCTTCATAGTGTATTTGTGGGTGGGGTGGGGTGGGTTGGGGTTACCTTTCAACATGAATCCACTGGAGATCTGATGAATACTGGAGGCAATCTGACAAACCCTGTGTGGTGGGCAACCAACAGGAGGCAATCTGACAAAGACGGTGTTGATGTTCACTCATCACAACACTTCCCTATCCCATGGTGCCATCTCTGCTACCTCAGGGGACGCCTCATTATCACTATTTTTGCTACATCTGGCTCCAATTGACATGAATAAAAAGTGTATTTTCTTATTTATTTAGAGGAAGACATCAAAGCACGTTGCCTTCCGTTTCCAAGTTTCTCCAGCAGTTTCTGTGGAGCCTGTTTGGCTCAGGGAACGGACAGTCGCTAAATGTGTTGGAATGAAAAGTCCTGACAAAATCAGACCAAGTAAAACAACAGTCTGACAAAATATTGAACATAACTAAAAATAGCAGAGCGCGGGCGGTAGAAGACTGAGCGGTCCTCAACGTACGCGACAGAAACTCGGTTATTTGAATATCAAGCAGGAAATGAAGTTGAAAGTGCAGAGCTGGAGAGCCAAGGCAGCAAAGAGACAGGTCGGTATGTTCTGAGGGAGTCGAACACACCAACAAACCATGACGTTACTGCTAACTTTTACCATGAGATAATCGCTGTACTCCATCACAATTTGAACTACAGTACCTAGTAACTTACTGGAAATGAATTCTTACCTGAGCCAAGAGTACAATCTAAGACTGGGTAAGATGACCAAAATACATCAGAAGAAGAAAACCTGACAGTTTGCCAAGCAGGCAAATCAAACAGGATAGCAGGGTGCTGCCAAAATTCAAATGTTGTACGGTGTATTAATACACCGGGTGGTCTACAGTGAGCAGTCAGAGTTGAGGTGGAGGAGGGTTACAGTGAGCAGTCAGAGTTGAGGTGGAGGAGGGTTACAGTGAGCAGTCAGAGTTGAGGTGGAGGAGGGTTACAGTGAGCAGTCAGAGTTGAGGTGGAGGAGGGTTACAGTGAGCAGTCAGAGTTGAGGTGGAGGAGGGTTACAGTGAGCAGTCAGAGTTGAGGTGGAGGAGGGTTACAGTGAGCAGTCAGAGTTGAGGACAGGGGCGTTCCTACACGGCGGCCCTACAGGGGCCAGTGCCCCTGTAAAAATGTATCTGGCCCCCCTGTAGCCCCCCTGTGCTGACTGAATAAATGTATATTTGTACACGTTGTTCTTCTTCTACCAGTCATCATGAACCGAGGAGGGACATTGCAGCCTTTTTTGCCCCACTAAATAAAAAAGTCAGAAAATCATATCAAGGTATTGAGAGAGTTGAAGAGCTTGAAGAGGCAGAGCCAGAATGTTTTGTATGATTTTAATGAAAAGCAAAATTAAAGTATTAAATGTTTAAATATAATTTGTTTCCGTTTTTTAATGTGCCCCTCTGATTAAACGCTGCCCCCCCACCCTTGGCCCCCCCAGTAAAATTAACTAGGTTAAAAAAAAATCACTAACTATTATTATTAGTCTAGAACTGCCACTGAGCCCAGAGGACAGGCATGATGATGGGGCTTTGGTGGCTGCATTAAAGAGGTGATTTGGACAATGTGTGCAGCCTGGCCTGCTCAAAAATTAACATCAACCATCACATGAACAAATCTTCACATCCAGGATGCTACAATATATATATTTTTTCTTTTTTTTAGCGGGGGGCGACCCCTCCAAAACAATGGTAGGGTAAACACTGCTAGTGTACTTGTTCAATCTTTATATTTCGACTTACTACGCACCAAATTTCTCGATGTGTAAACCTACTTGGCAATAAAGCGGATTCGGATTCGGCTCGTCTCAGCGCTGAGGCAGCATACCTGGCAAACCTGCCAGCAACACTTCAAACAGCACCGCTGCTCTTTGAAACTCATCGGGCTTCACCCCCGCGGTTGCTTAAAGAGCCGGTCCGCTTAACAGTTTCAGCATGTTTGGCACAGACCACTGGCCCTGTGTAGGGGAGGGGGGGGAATCCTACATTAAAGAAAGAACACCAAGCTAAAATCAAGGTCGTTTAGTCTTTAATCTAATTAAAAAAATTACGGCTTTACATTTTCTTTGTTGTTGTCCTCGCCGCAAAGTGCATAATGGAAAGTTACTGAGAGTTTGACGCTCTCGCATCAGGAAAGTTCAGGAGAAAACAGATTCTTCCCTAAACTGTCTTGGGGTGTGGAGGTACAAATCCTCTACATGAAAAGGGTGACTTCAAAGCTCAAACGTGGGGACGTTCTGTTCTCTGAGATTTTTTATTTAAGATAATCCCATAGTCTTTAAATAAACTGGGACCAAAATACAAAAAGTTTACAAAGTTTACAGTAACATTGACACAAAGATAAATACGGGGACTGTAGTAATAAAAAATGAAACACGTTCACAATCCATCAAGCTAACAAATCTTGAAGCTCACAACGGCAGTTGGACTGGACTCGTGTCTTTAAACAACCACTCTCTTTGAAGAGATCGATTCGATTAAACCTATCCTTCCTTTGTGGAAATAAAAACAAATTTAAAAAGGAAAAAAAGTCAGACATTCCAGGAATTGCCTGACAGTTCCATCCATAAGGAAGGCCTGGCCTGGAAAAACACAGCGCGGAAGATGTGGGCCAAACCGTCTGAGACATTGTCACTCACATATCACTTGTAAAAATAGACAGAGCTACCGTGTATGCTTAACTCCTGCTAGGCATCCGCATCCAGGCCCAACAGACCGCCAGGCCTGTGGTCACGTGACACGGTCTAGCAGACCGCCCGACCGTGATCCTACCATTCTTTTATCCTTTCCCTTTTCCCCTCCTCCTCCTCTCCGCGCTGGCATCGTGTGAGGGGGAGCTTCTGGTAGCGATGGAGAGGGCTGGAACAGCCTGACTATGTGGGTGAGTTATTGTTGACTCTGCCCCCTCCTCTTATACTAAAGTCTTATCCAACGCCATGTCTTAGGCTGCTAGCATCTTTCACATAGTCCAGGCTCTTAGCTGCCAACTCCACAGCCAGCCTCACAAAGCACTTTTAAAAGACTAACAACACGCCTTTTTTTCCCCCAAGAATGCATTGAAATACCCAGTCAGGGCCCAGAAGTGCTGGGACTTGAAAAGACTTTTCCAACAACTATCAGTCTTCAATCTTAAGATCCTTAAGAGACCATTAAACCTCCATTTGAGTTTTATTGACTGTGACCAAATAGGCTGCCACAACTTGAACACCTAGACTACAGACTTGAAGTTGATTAGGACAGAAAACCCAGAGAATGTGAATTAGTTTCATTTGTTGAACAAAGCCCGGAAAGTTCTCTCAAGGTTTAGCGTGTATGGCGCCATCTTAGAGCGCCATCTTCCTGACTGGCTCATGCTCCGAGGAAAGGAGAGAACACTCCTGCTGACCTCTTTGACCTCACTGATCTGATCCTGTACCGCTGGCACACACACCTGCAGGCAGACACACAGCAAGCTAACATCCTAGCTAGCCACAAGCTAACTTCCCTGAACCAGAAGCCCTACCACCAACTCCTGTCTATCCAGGTCGACAGGTCGGCTTGGCCAGAACAGTGCAGATCTCTAGAGTACTGGTCAGCACCACCCACGCTCACACACCCTGCAGTGTGTGACTAAGGCCTGCTCTCTCCGGGTAGAGGAGCTGTTTGTTTTGGCAGTGAACCCCAGTAAGATTGCAATGCACCATTCCCCTTCTACTGCCTTTGGGGAGGGTAAATACCACAGGGAAGCACAACGGTAATATTTCGCCCAAAGCAACTCAAGGTCTTATAAGGGAACAGGGGCGTAGGGGTCTGCAGGCTGAGGGAGAGGTGGCTGGTATGTGGGCAACCGGGAGGCTGGAGACTTCCATCCCTGTCTGATGAAGACGCATTGTCTGACTGACGACGAGGTGGTAGTTTGGTGTGGTGGTAGTTTGGTGTGGTGGTAGTTTGGTGTGGTGGTAGTTTGGTGTGGGTAAGTTTGGTGTGGGGGATGTTGGTGTGGGGGATGTTGGTGTGGGGGATGTTGTGGTGGATAGGACATACCCTGTGCTGCTGGCAGAAGCAGTGTTGGAGTGGAAGGCCCTGACAGGACCCTGGGCCACGGCCCTTGGCCTCCCTGCCGACCCCAGGGTGAAGGGTCCTCGGCTCAGCACCCCTTTGGCCAGGTTCAGGTTAGTGAGCTGGGAGGAAGAAAGGAGGAGAGGAGGAGGAGGAGGGGAGGAGGAGGAGGAGGAGGAGAGGAGGAGGAGGAGGGGAGGAGGAGGAGGAGGAGACACGTTTAAGTTAGTAAGCTGGGGATACGATAGAACGACTCCAAGTGCAGCTGTTTCAGTAAAGGGACAAATACTGTACACATGGGATTATTCAGATGCATCAGTGTGGAATTAAGGTTAAGAGGCGAACCTCCCCTTCATCTGCCTAGTTCTCACTACCAGCCTGACTCGTGGCCCCTAACAGCTCCCCGTCGACAGCAGGCGTCTCCTCTTTCCCCCCGGCTGGGTGAAATGTACACAGTGCATCTTAGAGCTAGGCTCCACTTGGCTCTGCGCTCAGGTGGTCCTCTCACCCCTGCTCCCCCTTCCCCCCCACCCTCTCCCCCTCCCTCCCCAGCCTCCAGAGTGACAGAGGTCATTACTCACCAGGCCCAGTAAGTTTACGACCAGAACAGCACAATTAGCAGAGAGGTGGTATCCAAGCCTTTTACTGCATGCTAGAGCATGCAGCATCTGCCTGCACAGGGCTGGCCTGGCCTGCTTCCATGCACAGCCCTCTACACTGCCCTGGGAGACATTACAAGCCCTGGTATGTGGTGGAAACGAACAATTGCAAAGACTGCTGACTGCGGGTTTTCTCTTTTAGCTTAACCTATAGAATAGGGGGGAAGAATCTAACCACTATATACCTGTATGTGAAAGCAGGACAGAATTAGAAGAAAAATGATGGATACCAACAATTAGCTTCATTGGCTAATGGGCTGAATGCACCCAGTATATTTCTCAGAGTTTGGTGAGATTACGGCCCATGTTTCCGAGCAGCACAAATCCTACTCTTGCCCACTTCTCTTCTCTAAGACGACAAGGCTGTTTATTTTGCCTGTTCGTTAAGCCGACTCCTAGGCAGGTGAACCAAGTGTTTGCATAGACGCAATGCCAGAAAAAAGGGAAACGTCCAACATTCCTAAACGACAGGTGTTTAAACGAAGTAGAGGGCTGACAGCCCGCAGCCAGGCCAGGGAGCAGTTCAGAGCTGGGTCTATACAGTCACAGCTGGGTCTATACAGTCACAGCTGGGTCTATACAGTCACAGCTGGGTCTATACAGTCACAGCTGGGTCTATACAGTCAGAGCTGGGTCTATACAGTCACAGCTGGGTCTATACAGTCACAGCTGGGTCTATACAGTCAGAGCTGGGTCTATACAGTCACAGCTGGGTCTATACAGTCAGAGCTGGGTCTATACAGTCACAGCTGGGTCTATACAGTCAGAGCTGGGTCTATACAGTCACAGCTGGGTCTATACAGTCACAACTGGGTCTATACAGTCAGAGCTGGGTCTATACAGTCACAGGTGGGTCTATACAGTCAGTTACACGCTGGAAACCCAGCTCAACGCCGTCCATTTTCCATGAACCACAGCCATGTTATCTTTCTGTTCGTAAAACCAAGCTGTGTTAGTGAGTGGATTATTCACATGCACCTAAACTCAGCCATTCCAACACTACTCCACCAACTAGGAGTACACTTGTACTAGTGTGCCTGGTGCAGCTTGCCTGGGTAGGGTTAGACAGCCTCTCTAGAGGGTCAGTGAGGGTAACTAACTCCTAGGCTACTCAGGACTCCCTCTGCAGACAAGGCCTCACTTGAGGGAGTCAGAGATATTTATTCATGACATGAACATTATCAGGCTTGGCCACCAGGTGCGGGAACCATAATGCAGGCTAATTACTTTAATGCTCCATCGTGTTGGATCCTGTTAGGGTTTAGAGAGGGCCAGTGTGTATGACTGAATGTTCTAGAAGTGTAATCATGTCACACACCCTCCAGGCACAGAGACAGGATTCACCATCCAGCAACAGCTCCCATGCCAAAAATTAGATCTGATTAGATTACACCGGATAATCAGATGTTAATAATATTCGATGTAGGATTGTGGAACCGATTATAATCAGGCTCTTCCCATGATGTGGTCTGGCATGGGAAGCACAGGCTGAGAGCTGAACCCTAAGAGGTCAACTGGTACAGTGTTCAGGGTGTTCCTTGTCTTCACAGAACACTCTACTGAGTTAAAGAAGTGATTTACTGACCTACTAATCTGTGCCAAAGAAAGGAGAGCAGGGTCCAACCCCATGTAAGTGGAACCCAGTAAACTATTTTGTTCAGCAAAATAAACTTTGCCTTGCAATGCCTAGGATTAACTATCCATGGGAATGACAGCAAACACCTTTCAGAGAAACAGAATACTGTAGAAGAGAGACGGGATGAGGGAGGAGGGAGGGGAAGGAGGAGGGGAGGGAGGAGGGGAGGGATGAGGGGAGAGGAGGGAGGGGAGGGGAGGGAGGAGGGGAGAGGAGGGACGGATGAGGGGAGAGGAGGGAGGGATGAGGGGAGAGGAGGGAGGGATGAGGGGAGGGAGGGAGGGATGAGAGGAGGGGGGAGGGATGAGGGGAGGGAGGGATGAGGGGAGAGGAGGGAGGGATGAGGGGAGGGAGGGAGGGATGAGGGGAGGGAGGGAAGGAAGGAGCTGAGGAAGGAAAGAAGGTAGGAAGGAAGGGCAGGAGGAGAGGTTGGCTCCCCATGGTGGGTGACTGCGCTTGGGGGGAAGAAAGAAGACAGGGGTGGTAGAGCGAGCATGGCTCTGACTCCCTCACTCCCCTGCTCTGTGCCAATTTGCCACATTCTTCTATTTATAAGCATCAATTACCACTAAAAAGTGACTGCCTGTTAAGCATCAACAGAGAGCCCTCCCCCGTGGAGCATCTGATAATGAGACCTCACACAGAGCACAGGGCTCAGCCAGCAGCTCAGCACAACTGTAGCCCAGAGTCTTGCAGCCCAGAGTCCTGCAGCCCTACAGCCCAGAGCCCTACAGCCCAGAGCCCTACAGCCCAGAGCCCTACAGCCCAGAGCCCTACAGTCCAGAGCCCTACAGCCCAGAGCCCTACAGCCCAGAGCCCTACAGTCCAGAGCCCTACAGCCCAGAGCCCTACAGCCCAGAGCCCTACAGTCCAGAGCCCTACAGCCCAGAGCCCTACAGCCCAGAGCCCTACAGCCCTACAGCCCTACAGCCCAGAGCCCTACAGCCCAGAGTCCCTGAGACCATAGTCCTACAGTCCTAGAGCATTAGAGACCAGAGTCCCAGAGCCCTCCAGCCCACTGGCTTCATCCTCCTGCACCAGGGGGAGAACCCATGGGTGGGGGTCAGTACACACACTGCCTGGTTCCAGCAGCTCTGCTGGATGAGTGATCAGCTCTACACCATCACTCAGCATGGGGTCGCCGCCAGGTTTACACACACTCACACGCACACTCACACGCACACTCACACTCACACACACACATAGCAGAGACCTCACAGCAAGATGACTGCACAGGACCTCCTCCCAGTTCAAACATGTCAGGAACGAGTCAGATGTAGGATCAGTCAAGATAGGAGCCGTTTCCAATCTGCCTGACACCAGTCTGGTCGGCTGCACTCCCTGCACTGCGCACAGCTAGCTGTTAGCAGCTGTTAGCTAGCTGTTAGCAGCTGTTAGCTAGCTGTTAGCAGCTAGCTGTTAGCAGCTAACAGGGAGGGTGTGGACAGAGCTGCTGCAGACTCACGTGCTGCGTGAGGAGGCTGATGTGGCTGGAGGAGGTGTACTGCCGTGCAGTCTGCTTCTCAGACAGCTTCTGCAGGGCTGAGACGATGGCCTGCTGGTTGGTCTGGGCCTGGACAGACAGGGAGGTGTGCTGATTGGTCTGGGCCTGGGCAGACAGGGAGGTGTGCTGATTGGTCTGGGCCTGGGCAGACAGGGAGGCGTGCTGATTGGTCTGGGCCTGGGCAGACAGGGAGTCCAGGTCCTTAAACAACCCTCCCGAGTCGGGTCTGGACCGGACTGAGCTGGCCCGCTTCGTCACTGACACAGAGAACAGAGGAAGAAGAGGAAACAGGATATATATGATGAAACTGTTGTGTCGCTGAATCGAGAAAAGAGAAAGATCGATGCTTTCAGGCTGTAGTAGTAGTACTGTAGTAGTAGTACTGTAGTAGTAGTACTGTAGTAGTAGTAGTGGTAGTAGTAGTAGTGTAGTAGTAGTAGTGGTAGTAGTAGTACTGTAGTAGTAGTAGTGGTAGTAGTAGTACTGTAGTAGTAGTACTGTAGTAGTAGTAGTGGTAGTAGTAGTACTGTAGTAGTAGTACTGTAGTAGTAGTACTGTAGTAGTAGTAGTGGTAGTAGTAGTACTGTAGTAGTAGTAGTGGTAGTAGTAGTACTGTAGTAGTAGTACTGTAGTAGTAGTACTGTAGTAGTAGTAGTGGTAGTAGTAGTACTGTAGTAGTAGTAGTGTAGTAGTAGTACTGTAGTAGTAGTACTGTAGTAGTAGTACTGTAGTAGTAGTAGTGTAGTAGTAGTACTGTAGTAGTAGTAGTGGTAGTAGTAGTAGTGGTAGTAGTAGTAGTGGTAGTAGTAGTACTGTAGTAGTAGTAGTGGTAGTAGTAGTAGTGGTAGTAGTAGTACTGTAGTAGTGGTAGTAGTAGTAGTAGTGGTAGTAGTAGTACTGTAGTAGTGGTAGTAGTAGTAGTAGTAGTGGTAGTAGTAGTAGTGGTAGTAGTAGTAGTGGTACTGTAGTAGTAGTAGTACTGTAGTAGTAGTAGTGGTAGTAGTTGTAGTGGTAGTAGTAGTAGTAGTAGTAGTAGTAGTAGTGGTAGTAGTAGTAGTAGTGGTAGTAGTAGTACTGTAGTAGTAGTAGTAGTGGTAGTAGTAGTAGTGTAGTAGTGGTAGTAGTAGTAGTAGTAGTTGTAGTAACTTTAATGTCTCCTGAGAGGCCATTTGTTGAGCAGCACAGAACATGTACACACGCATCAAAATGCATCCAAGTAACAACAGCAACATCATCAATAGCAGACACGATAGACATCAAGACAGTCTTTTATGGTGTAAACCCAGGGTGTTAGTACCTTGCCCTGCAGACGTGGATCTGGACAGCTTCTGTTTGTAAACATGTGTGGCTGCAGCCATGGAGGAGCTGGCTGCTTTGGAAGAGGAGGAGGAGGTGAAGGACTGGATCCTCCGCAACATCTGGGGGGCCGTGGGGGCCGGGGTGGTGGCGAGGCCGGGGTGGAGGCCGGGGTGGAGGCCGGGGTGGGGGGACCATATGACACCGTGGGACCGAGGGACCATGGAGACTGTGCCTGGGGGCTGGGGAGGAGGGGGCGCATGCTGGGAGGAAGGGGGGACGTGGGTCCGGGACAGGGTGTAGGGAGGAGACTGGACGTAGCATGGAGGCTGGGCGGGTGGGGGTGGAGGGGGGCAGTGCAGGGGCAGAGACTGGGGAGGGGGGGGACAGTGCTGCAGGTGGATGTGGGTGCAGTCTAAGGCTTGGCTGGTGCTGAGAGTGGTCTGCTGGAGAGTTGTGGAGGGGGGGACGGAGGGCAGGTCTCCTGCAGACCTGGGAGGGGCTGCAGGCCTGGGAGGGGCAGCAGGCCTGGGAGGTGCAGCAGGCCTGGGAGGTGCAGCAGGCCTGGGAGGTGAGTCGTCTCTGATCTGGACTGCACAGAGGGAGGACTCAGAGGCGCTGGAGCCCTCCTTGGCCACCGGCAGAGCTGCTCAGGGAGACAGAAGCCAGATCACCGTTACCACCAACAGCCATCCCCCTGCTCTTACTCTAATCATCCAGCTGACCTCCGCTTTACTGGGGACTCAGAGCTCGCTACACCACTGTGGCCTATTCAACCCAAACCTCCCAGATCTCGCTCGCGTTCCATTGAGGAATTTCATAAGATGCAGGTCCTATAAAATGTTACCTTGTGGTTATTGGGGGAAGAGAAACAGATCTGAAGTGATAAGTGTGCTCACTTTTCTGGGTCTTGGGATGAGGGGGCGGGGCTCTGCTGCTGCGGGTCTCCGCCCCCTGATTGGCGGGCCCCAGGAACACGCTTGCTGACTGGGTTTGGTGCGTGTAGAATGTCAGGACCTCCTCCAGATCACTTTCACTGTAAGAGGAAAGAAATAGCGTGTTTCATGTATGTGATTTAATGATGTTTGATCATTTTACTTTTAATGTCATGTCATTATATTTAAATCATTTGACTTTTAATGAATGTTGTGTTAACAAGTGACGCAGAGACCCGTGTGACTGACCTGGCCTCGACGATGAACTCCTGGAACACTCTGGGGTTGATGCAGCGCTCTTCCTCTGAGCTTTTCTCCATCTGCTCCGTCTCCTGGTGGGACCAAAACCAAGCCGTGAGAGGACAAAAGACCTCCAGCACTGAGCAGGGAGGCAGAGCTGTTAGCACAATGCTAACCCACTCCAATCCCAAAACAAACATTTACTTCCAGATAAGAAGAGACTAGAAAGCAGCCAAATGACGAATCTAGCAGTCGTCGACACACCGTGGCGAGGCCAAAGAGTTTTCAGAGCTAAACTGTCTTAATATCGTTAGCGATATTAAGACGCAGCCTGAAAAAACGCAGGTCTGCGGTTGGGCACCTTGTTGTAGCAGCGGATGAAGTGGGCCAGCTGGTGGGACAGGATGCGTCTGCGGTCCTGCAGGGGCAGCTGGGCACTGGGCAGGACCATCTTCACCTCCTCCTGGAGGTTCCTGGCCGCTCGCATCAGGAAGCGCATCACCAACTCCTGAGGGGAGAGAGGGCCGGCCATTAGACTCCAACACCCTCACAACTCACTGGAGACGCAGTAACGACATTGATGAGCCTGACACAACACCACAGTTCCTGTTTGCATGCTGTCGCTGTGTAACACAACATCCCAGTTCCTGTTTGCATGCTGTCGCTGTGTAACACAACACCACAGTTCCTGTTTGCATGCTGTCGCTGTGTAACACAACATCCCAGTTCCTGTTTGCATGCTGTCGCTGTGTAACACAACACCACAGTTCCTGTTTGCATGCTGTCGCTGTGTAACACAACATCCCAGTTCCTGTTTACATCAGAAGGAAACTATTAGGAAAATGTGGTTGAACTCATAGGCCCCTGACGGACATGTGGTCACATTAATGTCTTCTCCACAGGCTTTGGGAGAGGACGATATTTGTCATTCCCGCGTCCAGACCACACTTTCCCATCGTTGTAGACGAAGACTACAACGACACAAGGACCACACTTCTCTCTCTAAGTGGCCGCAAACACCTAGCGCACGCTAAGAGACGTGGCTTCAATGACTAACGGTAAATCAAACGGAAAATCAGATGCAGATCAACATAAAACAATGGTTCAGGTTTTCCTTTCCATGCATTATAATTCTAGAGGGAAGGAGGGCAGAGGGGAGAGTGAGGAGGGGAGATTGAGGAGGGGGGGAGGAGGGCAGAGGGGAGGAGGGGGGCAGAGGGAGGAGGGTGGCAGAGGGGAGAGGGGGGGAGAGGGGGGAGGGCGGCAGAGGGAAGAGGGGGGGAGAGGGGGGAGGGGGGAGGGAGGAGGGGGGCAGAGGGGAGAGGGAGGAGGGGGGCAGAGGGCAAAGGGGGGAGGAGGGCAGAGGGGAGGAGGGCAGGAGGGGGGCACCATCCCAGTAGAGCAGAATGCTGTGTTGTACCATCTGATTGTGGTCCTTCTCTGGCCAGGCTGAGACTGAGGTGCTGCTGCTCTCTGCCAGCAGTCTGAGCTGGACGCGGTGGAGGTAGGAGGAGAAGGCCATGCGAGCCTGCACTTTACTGGAGAGGAGGGAGAGAGGGGAGGGACAGAGAGAGCTGATTTAGGAGCGGGAGCTAGTGGGATGAGAGACAATTGTTAGGACAGGAGGGAGAAAAATAACACAGAGATCCACGAATACACAATGTTTAGACCAGACGAATGGGTTAGAACGGCACGACGCTCTAAAAACACACACACACACATGCTCACACACACACTCACACAAACACACACACCCTGTGATCATCATCTGCTCTCCCACCCTGACAGGAGATGATTCATACTCCACAGCCACATCTTCAGCCAATTTGTAAACGTTCTGTTGGCTTGTAGGCATCTCTGATACACGTGTTGAAACACAATGACGAACATTCTGTTTGTTATCTTCGGCGTCACGCAAGTCTCAAAACAAATACAGGTATGTATCAATTTCAGTCAAGGAGTTGGAGGAAAGTGTGACTTGTCCTCGACAGGTTCCAGAGTGATTAATTGTTTTCATGGCCCGGGTAAACCTGAAAGGGGTATTTGCCAGTATACTGTGGAGGAAAAATGTTTTGGAAAGAAATGTCAAACGGCAACAATGATACAGTGTGCTTTAATTGCCCAGGTCCCTTCACAGTCCTGGCAAGCATGGAGGAATTTCTACAAACTTAGACTTGTTATTGTAATTCCTGCTCAAATTACAATTTCAGACATACTTTGAAAATCAATAGGAGACTGCAGCTTTGTTCTCAGTTTAGACAGAAGCATGTCATATTCATTATAAAATCAAATGTTATTGTAAAAGGCGAAAAAAACCCGGTTCTAAATATTTTGCTAGCTTGTTAACATACAGTAACAAAGTGAACAAGCCTTCAAGTCTGTCCAAACTCTGAACCAAAACAAAGGAACCACAGGCCTACTCCTCAGAATTAACAGGCCAATCAGAGGCAGCTTCTGTACATGGAGTTTAACTCTGACACGTGGGATTGGCCGGCAGGCTGCGGAACCCGCCTCTGCGCCCGTCCACGTCTGCTCGGGTCACGCTCTGAGAGACGGATCCAAACAGAGCGGGGTTACGAGAAGGAGGCCAGAGTTTCTCATGAGCTCTTCTGGCTGGCGTTGTCTGCACAGCTCATATTTCTCCTGCTGGTGGTGAGAGACAGGGGGGGGGGGGGGGCTGAGGGGAACAGCAGCCAGGAGTGTGGACTGACCTGAGGTCCCAGCCCTGCTGGAGGATGTGGAGCAGGTTGACTTTGGGCCGGGAGGGCTTGGCACCGCGGCCAGGTTGTGTCGGGGCCGCGGCCCCGCTGTGGAGGCCCTCTGGGGGGCCGGACGCTCCAGGCTCTGGGTGCTGCTCTGTCGGAGGACCCCTGGGAGGGTTCTGACCCACCACTTGGTTCTTGTCCTCCTTTTCCTCCTGCAGTCTCTCCTCGCCCTCCTCCACCTCCTCCTCCTCGCTCCTCTCAGCGGCCCTGCGCACCGTCCCTGAGGAACGGCGGAGGTGAAGAGAAACCGATGACATCACTTGTGGGTTTTAGGATCAAAAAACTGCCTCACGCACAGTTTTTTATTCTGTCATATTTAGCCATTTTTGTCCTGACACCAGCAAGTTTTCTGCTGAAAGCTAAAGAACAAACACATCTGGTTGCTTGGACAGGGGCAGGCCTTGTGTACGATGGCTGACTGAGCTGAGATGAGCCAGAACCCCTCCCCAGCCTACCTCTCCTCCTCCACAGCCCTCCCCAGCCTACCTCTCCTCCTCCACAGCCCTCCCCAGCCTACCTCTCCTCCTCCACAGCCCTCCCCAGCCTACCTCTCCTCCTCCACAGCCCTCCCCCAGCCTACCTCTCCTCCTCCACAGCCCTCCCCAGCCTACCTCTCCTCCTCCACAGCCCTCCCCCAGCCTACCTTTCCTCCTCCACAGCCCTCCCCAGCCTACCTCTCCTCCTCCACAGCCCTCCCCAGCCTACCTCTCCTCCTCCACAGCCCTCCCCCAGCCTACCTCTCCTCCTCCACAGCCCTCCCCCAGCCTACCTCTCCTCCTCCACAGCCCTCCCCAGCCTACCTCTCCTCCTCCACAGCCCTCCCCCAGCCTACCTTTCCTCCTCCACAGCCCTCCCCAGCCTACCTTTCCTCCTCCACAGCCCTCCCCAGCCTACCTCTCCTCCTCCACAGCCCTCCCCCAGCCTACCTCTCCTCCTCCACAGCCCTCCCCCAGCCTACCTCTCCTCCTCGTGAGCCCCGACCGCTCAGCCAGGTGGCGCTGCCTCCTCTTCCTCGCCTCCAGCGACAGCAGCTTCCTCTCGTACTGGAACACGTGACACGCGTCCACCTGCAGCTGGACATTCCCACTCAGGCTCCTGAGGGGAAACAAAACAAACCTAAACTGCAGCAGCAGACTTCCCAAACAAGTGGAAGCGTCCAGTTTTCAGAATAAAAGCCCTGATTCATAACTTGATGACTCAGGGTTGATTGATGCCAGTGTTAATGTATTTGACCAAAGTATGTCCTTTCTACGATATACTATATCAAAAGAAAGTGGAACAGAGAGAGGAGGAAATGGCGGACATAACAGGCTATACCAACCGTGATCTTGTAGAGGACGATTTTCCCAATCTGTGGAGATCAAAGACAAGTGGAATAATCATAAAGAGGGCAGAGTCAGGGTCAACCCTCTCTGAGAAAACTAGGAGACAGTAAAACTAAGTGAATAAGAAACTCCTAAACAGCCTGCCCTTCAGAAGAGCCACCGCAGATCAAAGTATAACAGCAGGAAAGCTGAGTTCATTCAAGCAGTAACCTTTTTCCCTGGTCTTCCTTGGACGATTAACTCCCACCCCCTCGAACCAGCCCCCCACCCCTTGTGGACTAGACAGCAGAAGTCATATTGCCACATGGACACAGTGTTCTCTCTGGAAAACTTTCCACTGTGATATTACCACACATATCTTCATAGCTGTTCACCCTTACCTATCCACTTGAAGACAAAACAAACACTATGGGAAGATTCCAGCTCCTTCCGCGAACGACTATTACCAACCGCAGTGGAAATGCTTACCTTCCATGGAAAAGTCTGTTGGCCAACATGGAGTTCATCGATGTCTTGTACTCCAGATACCCACTGTGGATACGAGACGGGACACGAGATAATCACCCAATCACAATCACCCCTCATCACCACCACAGTCAACTGGGCTTCACCTATCCTGTCTAATGTGTGGTGCATGTGCTAAACTGAGGCTTCCACAAAACTCCAGAAGCAGTCACTGTCAAACACCCCCAGAATTTCCACAACCGCTCTATAACATACTGTTTAAAAAGCCTCAAAACCCCCGCTGCTAACAGGCCCATGAAGCTAATCAAGCAGAAAATCCCTCATATAGGAATATGGACTGTAAGCACTAAAATGGTTTTCACTTTTAGCAGGGGCTTTAATACAGCTTAAACTTGGAGTGGTTGTGGGATGCGAGCCATGCAGACTACACCTACAGATGCTGAGGGAGCGCTGGAGAGTAAAACCCAGTAACCACACTGTGTGTTAGTCAGGGTAAGACCCAGTAACCGCCCTGTGTTTTAGTCATAGTAAAACCCAGTAACCACCCTGTGTGTTAGTCAGAGTAAGACCCAGTAACCACCCTGTGTTTTAGTCAGAGTAAGACCCAGTAACCACCCTGTGTGTTAGTTAGGGTAAGACCCAATAACCACCCTGTGTGTTAGTCAGCCCTCATCTTCGCTCCCAGCCACGGTGGTAAACCGAGTGGGATTGAGTCTATTCAGGACTTCAACGCTTGGCTGAACTGTGACTGGTGTGAGAGAAGTCAGGTCCGGAGAGGCCAGATGAGTCTGGACTGGTTTGGTCTGGTCTAGTCAGGTCTAGGCTGGTCTGGACTGGTCTAGACCGGTCTGGTCTAGCCTGGTCTGGTCTACCTTGGTCTGGTCTAGCCAGGTCTGGTCTAGCCAGGTCTGGTCTAGCCAGATCTGGTCTAGCTTGGTCTGGTCTGGCCTGGCCTGGTCTAGCTTGGTCTGGTCTAGCCAGGTCTGGTCTAGCTTGGTCTGGTCTAGCTTGATCTGGTCTAGCTTGGTCTGGCCTGGCCTGGTTTAGCTTGGTCTGGTCTAGCCAGGTCTGGTCTAGCCAGGTCTGGTCTAGCTTGGTCTGGTCTAGCCAGGTCTGGTCTAGCTTGGTCTGGTCTAGCCAGGTCTGGTCTAGCTTGGTCTAGCCAGGCCTGGTCTAGCCAGGTCTGTCCTCTCACCTGTACATCTCCCAGGTCTCTGGGGTTGGGAAGATTCGGATGAACCCTCCTCGTCTCTCATGCTCCTCTCTGATCCTCCTCAGCACCTTCAACTGCCAGAACAACAGGAAGTGTGAAGAACAACAGGAAGTGTAAAGAACAACAGGAATTGTGAAGAACAACAGGAAGTGTGAAGAACAACAGGAAGTGTGAAGAACAACAGGAAGTGTGACAAACAACAGGAAGTATGAAGAACAACAGGAAGTGTGAAGAACAATAGGAAGTGTGAAGAACAACAGGAAGTGTGAAGAACAACAGGAAGTGTGACCGGCTGGCTGGCGGTTAAAGAAACAGAGGGCTTTGCTTCACGCAGTTCATGTAGGTTCACAGCAGCAGGCTCTGATGTGTTTTACCTCCTCAGTGGTCAGGCCCAGGGTGCTGTCTGCCTGCCTACCCAGCCGGGAACTCTCCATGTCTGTGTTGTTGGCTGACTGAGGCCTCTGACGCTGGGGAAGATGGGAAATGGATTCAGTGTTACCACACAACCAGCATCATCACAGCACTTCTCACTGGCTTACTGTCTGCCAAAGACATAAAGGATTGGGTGTTTGATTATTTTCATAAATTGGGTGTTTCTGCAGGACGGCAGTGGAATTTTAATTGCCAGATCCACACCTAAGAAATCATCTCACAATGATAAGACCGAAACATAAAAATGAAATAGAAAGCACCAACTGTCTGTAGGAAAGTTGCCCTCCTCCCCTATTTATTGCCTCTCTCTCTTTCCCTCAGTTACATAAAAGCAGATTTTCTATCTCTGCTGGCGTCCTGGCTGTCTCCCCCGCAGCCTGCTACAGACGGGCTGACTGACGACGCTGGCAGGCCGGGTTGAGCTGCAGCAAGATATCGGGTTTCAAGATCCCTATAGAAGATCCCTATATCCCTATATTTAATTTGTTTGACTGGTTTGGGGGACATGATGGCAGCCAAAGTCCCCCAAAATTTCCAAGTGTAGCTTTTAATGTAAGTTGGGAGGGAGGAGGCCAGGTCATCCACACAGGACTGACGCTCCAGCAGCCTTGGTCTGTTGGTGGGACTGACGCTCCAGCAGCTTTGGTCTGTTGGTGGGACTGACGCTCCAGCAGCTTTGGTCTGTTGGTGGAACTGATGCTCCAGCAGCCTTGGTCTGTTGGTGGGACTGACGCTCCAGCAGCTTTGGTCTGTTGGTGGGACTGACGCTCCAGCAGCCTTGGTCTGTTGGTGGGACTGACGCTCCAGCAGCCTTGGTCTGTTGGTGGGACTGACGCTCCAGCAGCTTTGGTCTGTTGGTGGGACTGACGCTCCAGCAGCTTTGGTCTGTTGGTGGGACTGACGCTCCAGCAGCTTTGGTCTGTTGGTGGGACTGACGCTCCAGCAGCCTTGGTCTGTTGGTGGGACTGACGCTCCAGCAGCCTTGGTCTGTTGGTGGGACTGACGCTCCAGCAGCCTTGGTCTGTTGGTGGGACTGACGCTCCAGCAGCTTTGGTCTGTTGGTGGGACTGACGCTCCAGCAGCTTTGGTCTGTTGGTGGGACTGACACTCCAGCAGCCTTGGTCTGTTGGTGGGACTGACGCTCCAGCAGCTTTGGTCTGTTGGTGGGACTGACGCTCCAGCAGCTTTGGTCTGTTGGTGGGACTGACGCTCCAGCAGCTTTGGTCTGTTGGTGGGACTGACGCTCCAGCAGCTTTGGTCTGTTGATGGGACTGACGCTCCAGCAGCCTTGGTCTGTTGGTGGGACTGACGCTCCAGCAGCTTTGGTCTGTTGGTGGGACTGACGCTCCAGCAGCTTTGGTCTGTTGGTGGGACTGACGCTCCAGCAGCCTTGGTCTGTTGGTGGGACTGACGCTCCAGCAGCTTTGGTCTGTTGGTGGGACTGACGCTCCAGCAGCTTTGGTCTGTTGGTGGGACTGACGCTCCAGCAGCTTTGGTCTGTTGGTGGGACTGACGCTCCAGCAGCCTTGGTCTGTTGGTGGGACTGACGCTCCAGCAGCTTTGGTCTGTTGGTGGGACTGACGCTCCAGCAGCTTTGGTCTGTTGGTGGGACTGACGCTCCAGCAGCTTTGGTCTGTTGGTGGGACTGACGCTCCAGCAGCTTTGGTCTGTTGGTGGGACTGACGCTCCAGCAGCTTTGGTCTGTTGGTGGGACTGACGCTCCAGCAGCTTTGGTCTGTTGGTGGGACTGACGCTCCAGCAGCTTTGGTCTGTTGGTGGGACTGACGCTCCAGCAGCCTTGGTCTGTTGGTGGGACTGACGCTCCAGCAGCCTTGGTCTGTTGGTGGGACTGACGCTCCAGCAGCCTTGGTCTGTTGGTGGGACTGACGCTCCAGCAGCTTTGGTCTGTTGGTGGGACTGACGCTCAAGCAGCTTTGGTCTGTTGGTGGGACTGACGCTCCAGCAGCTTTGGTCTGTTGGTGGGACTGACGCTCCAGCAGCTTTGGTCTGTTGGTGGGACTGACGCTCCAGCAGCTTTGGTCTGTTGGTGGGACTGACGCTCCAGCAGCCTTGGTCTGTTGGTGGGACTGACGCTCCAGCAGCTTTGGTCTGTTGGTGGGACTGACGCTCCAGCAGCTTTGGTCTGTTGGTGGGACTGACGCTCCAGCAGCCTTGGTCTGTTGGTGGGACTGACGCTCCAGCAGCTTTGGGCTGGCGGTGGGACCGCGTGTGAGTGAGCTGCACACTTCAGTTTGTGGGACTGGAAATGCCGCACTGCAGGGCTCTCAGACCAAGTCTTGCCAAGACCGCTTTCTTAATGTAATAAGCATTCAATTAAACGCAGCGATTTCTGAAACCGCAGCGATCGATGGACAGTTTTTCTTCAGCTGTCACTACCAGGAACAGCAGTGGGTTCTAATGAAACACAGTGCGCAGGGCAGCAGTGTTCTTACCAGGGGCGTACGGCCATCAGGTTTGCGGGAGAGAGAGACAGGAGAGACACAGGAGAGAGCAGGAGTTCATGAGGAGGAGGTTGGACGACAGCTTACCAGTCTGGAGGCGGCTGCTGTCTGAGCAGTGACAGGACGCTACGAAGCAATGAGACAAGGACACTGATGAACATGCAGCTACAGTACCCACACACGACCCAGACCCAGGCCCAGACCCAGGCCCAGACCCAGACCCAGACCCAGACCCAGACCCAGACCCAGACCCAGACCCAGACCCAGACCCAGGCCCAGACCCAGGCACAGGCCCCAGGCAGTGGTTGGCTGGAGAGAGCCAAGTGTATTAGCTGCTGCCTGTGGCATCATTAAGCAACAGGCCTAGCGAGAGCATTAGTCACTTGATTAAAAATGATAAAATAATAATCCCCAGAGCGGGGCGCTCGCCAGATGATGTCACCCCTAACGCTGTAATTGCATTAGCAGTTGTTTTGCATGAGAATGATTTTCCAGTAGGGCACAGAAGGGAAGCTCAGCAGAATGTATAGGAAGAGACAAGCTGACGCAGTTCAGGATGGGAGAACTCAGTGAAGTAGATCAGCCTCCATACAGGGTTTGGCTGGCTGTTTACTAAAACACTACAATGTACAGTAGTGGGAGACACAACTGCCAGGATAGTGACTGGCGAGTGTGTGTGTGTGTGTGTGAGTGTGTAGGTGTGTATTTGTGTGTGTGAGAGTGTGTCATACCTGAGACTTCTGGACGGGGTACTTCAGGCCGGAGTCCAGGGTGACTCGTTCAGAGCGAGGCTGTCGTAGCAGGGGGTCGTGACACACAAACCCTGGGGGAGGACATGAGTCAAACGGGGAAGCAACACAGGACCCCACCCCTCCCAGCGGCCCCACTGACCAAACATTCCTCACAAACGTCTCACTTTTAAACCAACAGCAGAAAGCAGCTCGTCGCCTCACCGTAGCTCCCAGTGAGGAACATTCCAGCGACTGTCACACTCAGGGCTCACAGCCCTCTCATCCTGCCAGAGGGGCCTGCACACAGACCACGGGGAAACAGCACTATCTAAAGCTGTAAGCCACCTGTCATCCTGGCACAAGAGATGTCTCCGATACTAACTGTTGAGAGACATACAGCGCGGTGGGCCTTATCGTGGGTCGTAATCCCTGCTCCTTCAAATTCCCTGCCTCTTTAAAAGGTTGTTCCAGAGCGAACAGATTGTAAAACTCAAGAGGTGGGGGTGAAAATTACTTTTTCTCCCGCAGTTCTCCTTCATACGTGGGGTGTATCAACTCACACGGACAGCCTGGGCCTCGGGTTGTTAGTACTACCTCATCCAAGCCATCAGGTAAGACTGGGGCCTTCGCCACGTTCTTGTCTAAACGCGGCAATTATTACAAACACGGCTGACATTTTACTGACAGCTCCACACGAGGGGGTAATAAATGCTAATGGCATGCTGTCATTATTTACAGGCCTGGGATAAGGCCAGGGTGTTATCAGCCAAGAGACGGCTGGGTTTGTGGGGTTTGTTTGGTGAATAATAGACAGGGGATGTTTTACATGCCACTGCTCTCCCAGACCCAGTCATGCATCAGTCCAAAGATAACTGGCAATTTATGATTCCCTCCACTCACTTAATGAGCAAGGGTGTGTGTATGGAGGGGTAGTGGGGGGGCAGTGCTGGAGCCATGGGATAGCTGGCCCAGACACACACACACACACAGCAGTCCCTCACTCAGTGTCAGGATGGAACCTTCTGGTTCTACTGCTCGTTGTGCCTCTACTTAGAGATGTCCAGAGGTTGGCTGCTGCTGCAGGACGTGAGCACCCTGACTGAGGATGCTAGCTCCGCTACAGGGAGGGCTCCAGATGGCTCTGAGCACCCTGACTGAGGATGCTAGCTCCGCTACAGGGAGGGCTCTGCATGGCTCTGAGCACCCTGGCTGAGGATGCTAGCTCCGCTACAGGGAGGGCTCTGCATGGCTCTGAGCACCCTGACTGAGGATGCTAGCTCCGCTACAGGGAGGGCTCCAGATGGCTCTGAGCACCCTGACTGACGATGCTAGCTCCGCTACAGGGAGGGCTCTGCATGGCTCCGAGCACCCTGGCTGAGGATGCTAGCTCCGCTACAGGGAGGGCTCTGCATGGCTCTGAGCACCCTGACTGACGATGCTAGCTCTGCTACAGCGAGGGCTCCAGATGGCTCTAAGCACCCTGGCTGAGGATGCTAGCTCCGCTACAGGGAGGGCTCCGCATGGCTCAGTCTTGTACTGCCTGTGTACTTGTCAATCAATCCGTTTCTTCATAACGACAAAAATCTGAGATGTGTTCTGGTGAAGAATGAGCTTCAGGTGAGGACTTGCATTTGCATTTTTTTCCCAAACTATGGGCTACCTGAGAACACCATCATTTGCGAGGCGAGGCAACATAACACAAATACATCATTTCTCTGCATGACGAAACTCTGGTGTGTAAACAGTGTTGATCTCTGCCTCGGGCAGAACATATCTGATGTCTGCATGCTAAGGATTGCTTTGGCTTCATGATGCAAGATCCAGTTACCCAACAGGCCTTAATGACTCCAAAACAACCACATCTTTTGTTGACAGTTTCACCCGCTTGTCATTTATCGTCAATTAATAATAATGCCTGTGGTTTTAGCACAACGCTGTAACCCTATTGTGGAGCCCTCCAGTTATTCGTTCAATCTGACTGTGCAGAGCTAGCTGGCTACGCATAGAGGGAGTGTTGAAGAGGAAAACAATGGCAGACTGTCTCCAACGCTTAAAAACCCTCCAGGAGGCTATGGAAGGGCACATTAGGGAGCACTCCTCCCAGGGAACAAGAGTTTACTGAGGAGGGCTGTGGAACCTGCAGCAGGCTAGATCTCAGGGCTGTGGAACCTGCTGCAGGCTAGATCTCAGGGCTGTGGAACCTGCTGCAGGCTAAATCTCAGAGCTGTGGAACCTGCTGCAGGCTAGATCTCAGAGCTGTGGAACCTGCTGATCGCTAAATCTCAGAGCTGTGGAACCTGCTGCAGGCTAGATCTCAGAGCTGTGGAACCTGCTGCAGGCTAGATCTCAGAGCTGTGGAACCTGCAGCAGGCTAGATCTCAGAGCCGTGGAACCTGCTGCAGGCTAGATCTCAGAGCTGTGAAACCTGCTGCAGGCTAGATCTCAGAGCTGTGGAACCTGCTACAGGCTAGATCTCAGAGCTGTGGAACCTGCTGCAGGCTAGATCTCAGAGCTGTGGAACCTGCTGCAATCTAGATCTCAGGGCTGTGGAACCTGCTGCAGGCTAGATCTCAGAGCTGTGGAACCTGCTGCAGGCTAGATCTCAGAGCTGTGGAACCTGCTGCAGGCTAGATCTCAGAGCTGTGGAACCTGCTGCAGGCTAGATCTCAGGGCTGTGGAACCTGCTGCAGGCTAGATCTCAGGGCTGTGGAACCTGCTGCAGGCTAGATCTCAGAGCTGTGGAACCTGCTGCAGGCTAGATCTCAGGGCTGGCACACAACAGGGCCAGGGAAGCTTCCATCTCCTCCGGGCTGGCAGTCCTGGGCCAGACTCCAGCACACAGGCAGGTGAGGAGCTTGGAGGACAGGGATAGGAGGCAGTGGAAAACTATGTGATGGAAATGAGATTTATATCGTTGTAAATGGCACGAGACTTAACATAATAGTGGATACGCAGGAAACAGAGAGTGTGCCAGGAGCATCAGATTGTCGTCTGAGCATGTACGACGAGGTGTTGCAACTCTCACAGACATACCCAAACTGGAATTCCTTCCTCCTAAAACAAGTTAATGGTAATCACACTCTCACCTGTGGCTTCACTGACAATACTCACCCAAAAGAGAAAACATGTCTGATATCATGCTGGCCTTTATCTTTAGATCCAGAGGTGCGTCACTGAAAATAAAGAAAAAGTTACTATCTACTATCAAAAATCTTCACTCAACCCCCCCCCCCCCCCCCAAATTTAAAAAATAAATAAATAAATAAATAAATTTTGTTCATGGCCTGCAATGTCATCATGTAAATGCTTTGATTCACTCAAATTGGTCATGCAGCCCATGCACACATAGCACCAGTCTCCTTCCAGAAGCACCTAACAGCATGCAACAGTTCAGTTCCTCAACTACACAGTACTTGATAAACTGTTTGTAACTCACAAGTCTAGCCCAGGCTACAGTTCAGTGCATCTAGCCAGTGGGTATTTATCAACAAATGAAGTGTAAATCCTCAAACACAGCATTTCCTCACGGGCAGTAGTTACTAACATGTCTATTTTCAGAGCTCAGGCGAGGATGTTTGTGTTTATGGGAAGAACAGATGCATATTTAAGAAAAACAAGATTTTCTTGGAGCTAGCGGAGAGCGCAGTTCGCTGTGAGTGGTTGAGCAGAAACCACGGTTGATGAGATGGAGTGATAAAGCCGACTGGCAGGGTTATTGTCCTTGTGAACCAGGAGAACGTCTCACCAGGCCAGTGAGGGAGAGAGGTTGACCTCCAGAAGCCAGGGTTTCAGATTGGAGTCGATCAGCACGTCAAAACCATAGAGTTCTGTGGAGGCAAACACAATGAATCATGGGTAATCGCCAGAGAGAGGGCTGACTGCGTTACATTCCCTAAATACATTTACATTTCAGCTCCATGATAAGTTGTATAAGAACTGGACAACGAAAACCGTGCCGTGCTTATGAGGATCGTCACGCACGCTCTAACTAGGCTCTCCTTCTTAGACGGTCTGTGGACATGCTGAGGTCAAGTTTATCTTTGGGTGACTTGCTGAACAAACTGGTTTGGTTTGTTGTTGGTCTTCCTAAAGTCAACTCAGTCACAAAGTGAGGCATTTGTCAATTTGAGGTGATGAGAAGCAGATGATTCTGACAGACCCTAAGCTCAGCTGAGTTTGGAAAGTTCTGGGAGTATTTTCCAGGCGAGAGAGACCTGGGGAATCAGACACCCGCATGCACGTCGCACTCCAACGCAAGCCTGGCGGAAAACAAAACAATAAAGGCCTTTTATGAAGCGGTCAGGGAGTTCTCTGTGTACAAACTCATCCGCCCCGCACCTTCTCCTGTTAACAGCTGGGTCAATGTCACCGCTGGGCTGGAAGCCCTGGGGACGACCTGGTATCCTCTCCCTCACTCCAGCACTCTGGGGAGGGCCTGCCCTGTAGCTCACAGCCCTGAAAACCACTGACTTTTACTGTGACGGGGCAGAGCACTGCCTATGAGGGCAGGGGGAAAACTATCCTAATGGCATTTCAAAAGAAAAGTCTCTGCTCTGGAACAGGGCCAGAGGTTGGAGTTTCCAGGGTTGTTTAATGTAGCGGCTCACACACTAACCCAGCCCAAGGGCACATGGTTTACTTAGTGGGGCGAGAGGACGCTGGGTAATGATATTACAAAGAAAGTCGCAATTATGAAAAACCCTTTCAGAAAGAAAACAGACATTCAAGCACTTAACTCCACTCTGTCCGTCAAGCATTGACCACTAGGGCTGAAAGTATGACAGAAAAAACTCCATGTAAAACTCAACTCTTGCTAGGGTAGAATTAAGCAAAATGTGTCAATGCTCTCCTTTTGCCAAGACCAATCTCTCTCTGGGTAAAGACTGGACCTAGAAAGCCAAACAGTAGTTGCTAAGCAGAACGCTGGGATTTTCTTTTCCACCCACAGGCTGATCCATCTCTCCTCCTCCTCCTCTCCCTCTCTTTAAATAAAACACACACACACACAGTCACACACAGAGCCATAAAACATAATGTGTAATTCTTGAGGAAGGGAGCGCTGGAATAAGAGGGTTTGAGCCTGGAGTTCCTCATCAGTGCCACCACAACAACAGGAGCGAGGGGGGAAAAAACTGCACCTCGCCAGTCCCCGACAAGCAGGCTCCATGCGCCACGCATTTTCCTCCAATTAGGGGCAGACGCCACTCCAGCCCCCAGAGCCGCTGGCTCGCTGCTGGGCGCGTTTGTTCTGAGGCCGGGTTCAGCGCTGCCTGGGGAGCTGTTAATGTGGCCACGGAGAGACCGCAACACCATCACAGACACAGTCAACATCCACAACACGCCCATTAAGAGAGGGAAGACAAGAAGAAGAAGGAGGAGGAGGAGAGAAGAAGAAAGAGAATGCCGAGAGAGAAGACGACCAAGAGACGGGTTCAGTTGTGTTTTTACTACTTCATGAAAGCAGCTGGAAACTTCACCACAACAGACAACGCGCCAGGACAATGATCTCCCCTCCCTGGCCATGCAAGGCATCAGCCCACAATAACAACAACATGGCGCTTCTCCTTGGCATGTGTTTTAGCTGTTAGTCAAGTGACTAGATGAGATCTGTCAGATGGCTGGCTGGAAAGACGCACAGCCATGAAACAGAGTTGACTGTTTATTGAACGAGCTGTACGGATCATGTGACCTTTCCACGACAGAGTGGACAGATGAGTGAGGCAACATGGTTCACAACCGTTTTTATATACAGTGGATAGACAAGTTCATATATAGGGTACACAGAACGTTTCCTTACATGGCCGAGCACAGTCAGCAACTGGGTACAGTAGGAAAGGCAAACAGGTGATAACATCATACCTCATGTAAGGCTGTTTCTATTTTATGGCAACAATTTTATTTTATTGTACATTGTATTTAATTCTAATTCACTTAGTACTGCTAGTTTATGTACCCTTAGTATAGATAGTCCACATATTTGAATGTTAGGTTCCTATATGTTTATTGTATGCACCTTCCTGCCAAAGTAAATTCCTTGTCTGTGCAAACTTTCATGGCGAATAAATCCCTTTCTGATTCTGATACTGATTCTACATATTTCTTGCTCAAGGTCTCCAGAGAGTCTGGACATATTGTTCCATATCTATATGCGGACTGTAAGAGGCCCACTTCATGACACCTTGACCTCAGCCTAAACGCCTAAAGACTGGATCCAACAGAGACCTGATCTAGTCTATCTCCATCACTACACAGTCCTAGTTAAAGACCTGATCTAGTCTATCTCCATCACTACACAGTCCCAGTTAAAGACCTGATCTAGTCTATCACCATCACTACACAGTCCCAGTTAAAGACCTGATCTAGTCTATCTCCATCACTACACAGTCCCAGTTAAAGACCTGATCTAGTCTATCACCATCACTACACAGTCCCAGTTAAAGACCTGATATAGTCTATCACCATCACTACACAGTCCCAGTTAAAGACCTGATCTAGTCTATCTCCATCACTACACAGTCCCAGTTAAAGACCTGATCTAGTCTATCACCATCACTACACAGTCCTAGTTAAAGCTTACAAAGGATTCATAACAAACATGCGTCTATTTTAAGGGAGGGACAGACAAATGCAGGGAAAGTGGTGGAAAGCTCAGACCGCCGTAGGAGCTACATGAGAGATGTTCAGTGCACACAGGACCATTAAGAGGAATGTTTAGTGTGTAATGAAATAGGGTTGGTTGGCTTGGCTAATCAGATCTCAGTCAAAACATCTCGTAATCAGCATCCCTCTGTAAAAACTCTGTCCATTAATCATAAGGCCGTGGAACAGAACAGCATGGGTGGCATTTCTCCTCACGCACACACACATTCACGCACACACACACGCACACACACACCACCACACACAGACTCGCACATGCACAGGAATCATCTAACCAAGGAAAGTTTAAAAAGCAATGTTGTTATTCCTTCTTCCCACATCAGACGAGACAGTTATAAAGGGCTTTTGTAACAGTAGAGCCATTTAGACAGGCAGAGCACTTACTGTATAAAGCACCAGTCCCATTTGAAAACAATAAACATTGTATTAAACACATTAACATAGCAGGGAATAATTTGCTGCAAATTAAGATTACAACGTGCTTTATGGCGCTGCGTAGCGGTGCTGCATGGCTCCAGTCCAGACATGGCAGACATTGAAACAATGGGTGC
>NC_061062.1:1950701-2083201 GCF_021917145.1 Hypomesus transpacificus
TGTCAGAAGCAGGATTGGTGTATGGGGGGGGGGGGGGGGGTGATGGGTGTCTAGGAGTTTGGGGGGGTGGGGGGGGGGGGGGGGGGAATCAGTCTTAGGAAGATAGTTGCCTCTTCCTCACTTCACCGCTCCAGGAATTAGCTGTAACTTGAAGGCTGGAAACGGGAGAGTGGGAAGACCCCCCGCACCCTCAGTTCTACCCCCCTGTGTGGCAATTAACCCCAAGCACACGTGCTCAGCAGGGGGGGCTGACATGGGGGGGGGGGGGGGGGGGGTGCTGGGTGCTGTGGAGTAGTGGGGGTCCATGACAGAATTGGGGATATTAAACCAGGCCCTCTGACTCTCTATCACTCACACACACTCACACAGACAGACACACACACAGACAGACACACACAGACACACAGACTCACACTGCTGTTCAGAGCGCTTTATTCCCTGTGAGGGGCTGACGCGTCTCTCTCTTGGGGACCGGTCACTGTGTCAAGGGCCAGAGTTGTGTGTACAGCACTGTGTGAAGGAGCCGCCTGTCTGACCAGACCACCTGGGTTCAGCAGGGCTCAACCCCCCCCTCTCTCTCTCTCTCTCTCTCCCCCTTTCTCTCTCCATCCCTGTCTGTTTCTTTCTTTCTCTCTCTCCCTCCCTCTCCCCATCCCCCCCCCTCCCTCTACCCCTTTCTCCCCCCATCACTCTACCCCCCTCCCTGCATGCTGGGGGAAAAAATGATTCTGTGTTGGGTTGAGCTATAAAGGGAATATAACAGATTAAATTACATTTCATAAAATATTTTTTTTTTATTGTAGATCTTGTAAATGAAAATTGTATTTCTTCATTTCTCATTAATAAACTCCCACACCCCAACAACAAAAACGGTCCTAAAGTCAAGGGTACAAGTAAACAAACATCAAAGGTGAAATCACAAAGTTCAATACTGTCCAGGCGAGGACAAACAATCACCTTGTCCTCCACAAGGACATTGTGTTACATCCCTGCTCCGTCACTTTGAAGTATCAAAGCAGAACCTGCCTCTCTCAGCCCTCAGCGGTACAACACAGACTGGCTGCTGCCACAACCACTCGCTGGGCCAAATAACACAAAACACCAGCCATCACCAGCTGTCTGTGGCACAAAGAACCAGGCCAGGGGAGCCCAGTCACACGCCACCCCGGGGAGGAGACTACGCCAGGGCAACACCATCACAAGCTGCCCCTCCTCTGTCTCCATCACCCTGTGGTGGGCGGGGGGGATGGTGGGCGGGGGACGACAGGCTGGAAGGGAATCACACATTCCTGAAGAGGTTGGAGAGCCTGTAGAGGCAGTAGAGGCAGGAGAGGCAGGGCTCAGGCCTCCAGTTGGCCTCCACTGGAACCCCAGGGCTTAGCCCCGACCAGCATGCCATGTTGAGCCAGGCCAGGCTACACTGGCCACGGAGGACAGTCAGATAATATGACTGTGTGAGCGTTTTGCAGCTTGGGGAAAACAGACACACAGCAATCGATTTCCAGCCAAGCGCAGAGACGACCACAGCAAATGTGCTGCTCACACACAAACACATGCAGTCGTATGAGGCACGAGCTACACGTCGACATAGAAATACCCCTTTGGGTTGATTGTGTTTAATCTGGGATCAACCTTGACAAATATTACAGTACAATCAAGGCATTGCTCTACTTTAAAGTGAACGTTATTGTTGTGCTTAATTCCCTCCCTTCTGGATACGGTCATGTTATATTAGACTCTGGCAGAGGAACAGTTACAGAAGAACCAGCAGAGGAGAGGAGAGAGGAAGGGAGAGGAGAGAAAGAAACAAGATGAGGAGAGGAAGATAGGAGAGGACGGAGAGGAGGAGAGAGGAGGAGAGGAGGAGAGGAAGATAGGAGAGGACGGAGAGGAGGAGAGAGGGAGGAGAGGAAGATAGGAGAGGACGGAGAGGAGGAGAGAGGAGGAGGAGAGAGAAGGAGAGGAGAGGAGAGTAACTAGGGCCTTGCTGAGACGGCCTCCTCCAGGAAAGCTGCATGCAAAATTAATCACCACAATCCTGCTCAAACAATGCAGCCTCTGACATGACTATTTCCCCCAGAATGCCATCTTAATCTCTGCCAAACACACAAAAATGAAGAAGAAAAAAAACAATTTACAAAAATATCTTACGTTGATGCAATTCAGAGAATGGCGTTTTTTTTTTTATTCCTGCGATTTCAACACAGTCATTAGTCAGACGGAGCAGATATATAAATGTAGCTGTATAGATTCCATTAACTAATTCCGGCTGAATTGTAATTGCAGAGTCTGATCCCCTTCCTGCCTGCTGTCTTATTAAGACTTCCTGTGGTGGGTGAGGAACGTCCAAGGCAGACACAATCTAAGGCCCACGGGCGAGTGGAATATTAAACTGCTACGCTGTTCCGCCGTCTATCTGACCCTCCCTCCTCCTATCCCCATCCCGTCTCCAGTAATGAGGAAATAACATCTTCATTAAACATCTGTTGAACTGTATTACAGGATAGGTCCTGGGGGAAGCATTGGTCATGCTGAAGACGGGGGGGAGGGGGGGGAGAGGGGAGAGAGGGGGGAGAGGGGTGAGGGAGGGAGAGGGAGAGGGGGGGAGAGGGGGGGAGGGGGGGAGGGGGGTGAGGGAGGGAGAGGGAGAGGGGGGGAGAGGGGGGAGGGAGGGAGAGGGAGAGGGGGGGAGGGGGGAGGGGGGGAGAGGGGGGAGAGGGGTGAGGGGGGAGGTCTGCTGTCCTGAAACCTGAGGGTGGGCCAAGATATACTGTCAAGCCAACACGTACACAGTGCAGTACAGTGGGGTTGGGTATAGCTTAGTGGTTAGAGCCAACATGTACACAGTAGAGATGCACCGAATCCAGGATTCGACCGAATATTGGGCTTTTTGACTTGAATTTTTTTCCACCGAACCCGAACCCTACGCTTGCACTACGCTGGTCAACATAATGACTCCGCCGTTGATTACAGGAAGGTGTTTACATAGGTGGGCCGTTCAATGCAGTAGGCTGAGAGAAAGTGAAAATGGAACTTGTGAGCAGAAAAGGGGTTGTTTGTCTTACAGTCAAAAGAAGGGGATTCAGGTCGAGATACATGTTCAATTTGCAATGCCGATTTGTCTCGTGGTGGCCACTTGTCTTCCTGGCATAATGTTGCCTATTCTTTTATTTTTATTTACAGTAAAAAAAAAAAAGATACACTGCTGTGGACGTTGTTTACTTCATTAATGTGTTTACTGTGTTAATGGACTGAGGATGGGAGTAGGATTCAGGATTCGGTTTCGGATTCGGCCGAATCTTAACCAGTGGATTCGGTATACGGCCGAACCCCAAAAATCTGGATTGGGTGCATCCCTAGTACACAGTGCAGTACAGTGGGGTTGGTCCAGCTTAGTGGTTAAGGCACAGGACTACAGATCCAGACGGCTGGTCCAAAACACACCTGCTCAACTGTTTCCCACTTCCACTTCACTGCTACCTTATAAACAGGCTGTTACGTTTCCACACGTCCACACAGCCCCGCGCCCACACGGTGGTCCAGCGATGCCCCCCATAGCCCCACAGCCCCACGGCTCCACAGCCCCAGAGGGGGAGGGGAGGAGGGGGAGGAGGGCGGGAGGGAGAGGAGGGGGAGGAGGGCGGGAGGGAGAGGAGGGGGAGGAGGGGTGAGTTGGAGGAGGAAAGGTGGGAAGAAAGGGGGGAGGAGGAGGGAGAGGGGAGGAGGGGGGAATGAGTGGAACACATTTGGGGCACCACAGTGGCCATGTTATGTAATCAAGCGATCACACAAAGTAACATAAGTGCTGATGTTGGGGTTGTTGCTGCTGTTTACGCAGTCAGGTCAGGGTCGAGAGAGCTGGCGAGTCTGTTCCTGTTTTCTCAGCGTAATCTGGGGAACAGAGAGAGATTTCTCTCTTTCTCTCTCTCTCAGGTGGCGCAGTTACAGAGGAGCTTTAGCAGATCAACTCTCAGATGACGGAAACACAAAAATACTGAGCTGTCTGGATTATCTCTCCTCCAGGAAAACACGTATTCTCAGAATTCCCCTCAGAGATTCATGGTCCAACAACCCGTATTTCAGTAACGTTTTAAATTCAGTCAGTGGTAATGATCCCCATTACGGCCACAGTCCTCAAAGGCTCATCAAGCCCTGGGGTGAGAATATAAACAGACGTCCAAATTGGCCATCGACCCATGTGATCATTCCAACAGGGCCCTAACTGACTAATCAAAGGAGGCAAAGTGCTACATTTTCAACTTGTGCAATTCACAGTGAAGGGAAAAACGGCCAAGCCTATCAAGTCACATTCCCTCACATTAAACACGGCAATCTGGCCGACTAATTTAAATTGATACATCAAAGGCTTGCAATGTTGGGAATATTCCAGACGAATTTCAAGGTCTTGCAATTTAGTGTTTGAATGAAACTGCCTTCAAGTTTATAATTTTTTATTTTTTTATTTTATTCAGAGCGTACCGAGTACTAACTTCACTGCAATATATCTAGACAAATACATGTATTGTTCATTTGGGAAGTGTTTCAAACAGAACGTTTCCAGCAGCCTAAAGACAACAAGGAGGCTGCCAAAATGAGAACCGTCCTTCTAGAATCTGTCTTCTAGAAACCAACAGTGACCATCGTGACTACCCCTGTGTGGTCTGGTGATGTCAGTGCTGACAGATTAGGGGAGGGGGGGGGGGTCAGACCTGGGGGGGGGGGGGGGGGGGGGTCAGACCTGGGAGGGGGGGGGGGGGTCAGACCTGGGAGGGGGGGGGGGGGGGGGGGGGGGGGGTCAGACCTGGGAGGGGGGACATTCCTCCAGTCCTGTAGCCCGACACCCTACCAGGCATGGGGGACCTCCCCCCCAGCTCCCACCCCCTCACCCCCCCCCCCCCCCCTCCCCTCTCCCCTGCTGCCCTCACCTCCCCCCCCTCACCAACCTGGAGCAGGCCTGGTCTACCATCTGACTCACAGCCCAGAGCTCACCCTGAACCAAGCCCCAGACAGATAATGACTAAAACCTTTTATGCTTATTTTTCTCAATTGAAAACCCTAGATTATACACTCATCCTTAACAGTTTAGAGGGTGTGACTGTGCACTCTGGCTGGAGGCCTCGATGCTCATCAGCTCAGTGGGGGGGCACCTCATCATGACTTTTCACTTTCCCATAATCCAAAATTAGATCTAAATCCTTGGAGATTACAAACAGGGGCAGCAGTTAACGTACACTGTGAACTAAATATCACCAGACGGCTACAGATTCTCTAACCCCCCCCCCCCCCCCTCCGCCCATATGGACATGTCTGGCCAAAAGCAGCAAAACAGGGAAACACAGAAAACTTGTTTACAACTGAGATCCTCTCCACTCCTGCTCGTGTCTGAGGCCAGCCGGTGGAGAGGAGAAGTGAGGAGAGAGGCCAGGGGCCGAGGCTGTCATACGGCCCAGGGCCAGTCCTCCTACAGAGAGCACTTCCTCCCCGGCCCCTGGCCTCCTCCAACACACCTGCCAGTCCACCACTGCTGGCCAAGCAAACAGGAAGTGGGCCCAGCCCACGGGCATCCCCCAGAGAGCTCTCTCAGGTCCAGTTCTGTTGCCGCACGCTCTCCTCCCTGGCCTCCAACAGCTCACCTACCGCTACATATGCCACTATTCATTGCTTGGCACGGTAAATTAAACACGAACGAAGCTACAGTGCATAAACAGCTCAGGCTATTTAAAGCTACGAGGAGGAGGGAGAAAAGGATCCTGACAGTAAACTGCAACCAACGGAGCATTTGTGGAGGGAAACGACCAGCGTCAACAAAACGGGGGGAGGGGAGGGGGGGGATGTGAAGGTAGACAAGCCGACCGCGCAAGATTAAAAACACACCCAAAGGAAGAGGGGGAAAACATGCCTTACAGGAGAGGGTCAACAGGACCGCCAGAGGAGGAGGGCGGGAAACGTAAGGAAGACTCAGTGAAACAGTCGAGAGCTGCTGATTGAGTGTGGCTGAGGATGATGGAGGGGGGGGGGGAGAAGGGGTAGTGGGGCTGTAGTGATCCTCTTCGACCCAGGAGGGTAGAAAGGGGGGCATAGGGGAGGGGGGCGGAGGGGAGGGGGGCTGAGGGGGGGGGGGGGGGGGGCGGGGGATTAGAAATCGTGCCATGTCAGGATTGGGAGCATGCTGGGCAGCAGGGGGGGGGGGGGGGGGGGTCAGGCACTTGGGTGTTTGGGGGGTTACTGTGACACAGGGACACACACTTACTGTGACACACACACACACACACTTACTGTGACACACACACACACACACTGTGACACACACACACACACACTTACTGTAACACACACACACACTCTCTCTCTCTCTCACGCCGGGTGGCTGGTGGGTAAACAGCCAAGGCATGTTTGTGGTGGAAGAGAGGGTAGCAGTTCTGCTGCTGAATACTGAACAGAGGATCAGACAGGACACTGTCAGTCAAGACCCACAAACACACTACCAGACGTTTTCAGCGGGGAGATGCAGAATGGTGGTAGGACAATGTTAAGGGATTAGAAAGACGCCTATTTCCCTGGGCATTCCATTGTTTCAGTCGTTAATTTAGCAATTTGCTGTCAACTTCCTCCATCCATAATTAGTTGAGTGAGTTAGCCTACATAGCTAGGCCACACAACAACAGCAAAACCAGAAACAACAACAGAATCAGAGTGGTGACAGACAGGGAGGAACGAGAGAGTCCACTTCCCTGGGTGGGCCCTACCTGCAGACGGTGTAGCAGAGGGCCCCGCTGGCCCCCGCCCCCATCAGGGCGCTGAGCAGGTTGGCAGCGTGGGCAGGAGACAGGGAAGGTAGCAGGGCCAGGGCCAGGCGGCTCAGCAGGGTGAAGAGAGGGTAGCCTGGAGGGTGGGCCACCTACACAGGGGAGACGTCAGTGAGCATGGGGGGAGGACTGAAGAGGATAAAGAACTGAGACATACAGCACTCTGGCCTGACTGCTAGCTGACTGCTCAGAGTCCCCCATCTCATCCTCCCTCCTCCTCTACCACCACCCCCCCCCCCCTACCATTATCCATCCCTCCCTCCATCCCTCCCTCCCATCCTCCGTCCACCACCCCCCTCTCATCCTCCCTCCACCACCCCCCTCTCATCCTCCCTCCACCACCCCCCTCTCATCCTCCCTCCACCACCCCCCTCTCATCCTCCCTCCACCACCCCCCTCTCATCCTCCCTCCACCACCCCCCTCCCATTCTCCCTCCACCCACTCCTCCTTCATCTCCTTCCCAAGGACAGTGCACTTCCCCTGGGGCCCGCGCTGCAGCACGTGGGGCCTCCCAGCCCCGGCCTCCAGCCCCAGACCCGGCCTCCAGCCTAGCACCCAGCCGCAGCCTCTGCCACCCAGGGGGATCCCGGCAATCACAGCAATTAGCCGTTAAGTCTCCTCTAGCCTGATAAGGGCTCAGTCATTAAACACATCCTCATTCCCTGGCACTGATAAGGCCGGGCTGCCAGGGAGAGGGCCAGCTCTTCAAATGGAGTCTGAACCGAGAGGTGAGGGAGGTGGATTACAGCCCACCAATCGTCACGGACGGGCCAGCGGCTCACGCGACCCCTGGGCATGTCTACGCTGCCCTCCACAGGCCCGGGCCCAGCCTGGAGGAGCTAGGAGGGACTGGCTGAGGGTCAGGTTTACTGGACACATTGATGGATGGATAAATGGATGGATGGTCAAAGGAGATAAGGATAAGAAGGGTGTGTGTGTGTGTGAGAGAGAGAGAGAGAGAGAGAGAGAGAGAGAGAGAGAGAGAGAGAGAGAGAGAGAGAGAGAGAGAGAGAGAGAGATGATCAAACAGTCAGTTTGGAAAACAGATGATTGGGTCAGCTGAGCAGGTACACCCCACTTGAACATGAGGCAAACATGAGGTGGGAGGAGGAGCTGATGAGGACAGACGTGAGCTCCGGTAAAGCACTGAGGAGGGACAGGGAGACGTCAGGGACATCAGAGAGAGAGACAGAGGGGGAGAGAGGGGGAGAGAGAGAGAGGAGGAGAGAAAGACAGAGACAGACAGAGAGAGATCGACAGAGAGAGAGACAGAAAGAGAGAGAAACAGAGACGGAGGGAGGGGGAGAGAGAGAAAAACAGAGAGGGGAAGAGAGAGAAACAGACAGAGAGAGAGACAGAGACAGACAGAGAGAGAGACAGACAGACAGAGGGGGAGAGACAGAAAGAGAGACCCAGAGCCCCAGAGCTCTGGGGATCAGAGGGGAGGGCCAGCAGCATGAGGCCCAGGGAGGGCCTGCTAGCCCTGGGGAGGCCTGACAGGGAGACAGGCAGGCCACACGGACTGCGGCACTAACGGCAGGATTACTGGCATAGTGACACCGACACAGCCTCCCTAAAAGGATCACGGCGGCGTAATAAACTTTATTAAATAATAAAACTTATTATAACTGTTAACCCGATTTAGTTCATTCTTCGCGGCTTACACACACACACACACAAAACGAGGGGTGGATATAATAAGCCTTATGCCGTACATAAGGCAAAGCCTACAAAAGCCATCGCCTTACCATTGACTTTAATTGGATTTGAAAAACGGGTTGCAAATTATAGCATTCTCTACTTCTAACTTAGTCAAATAAGTGTGTAGAAAGGAAGGAAGGAAGAAGAAAAAAACCTGTGGTTTGAAAGTAAATTAATCTGTGTTCTGCCCATGCTTAATTAAACTTCCTTAATGCTTATAAGAGTTAATGATGGAATTGATTAAACAATACGGCTAACACTTACCCCCAGCTCACATGCAGCGGTGATCAGCTCTCCTGTGGAAGAGAATAGGGGAGGAAATTAATGTAAACCCAATCATTATTATTAAGAGACAAGTCTGCTCCAAAGTTTTCCCAAATCAAATACTTGCACTGGGGTTTTGCATTAATTTGCCTGGATCAAAACCTGCAAATCTTCCCAGTGTGACATTTCCTAAGCGGCACGCTCATTCTCTTCATCTTTTGCTTCTCCCCTGATTCTTCCTTTCCCTTCACACACACACACACACACACGGAACCCCCGGTATTACACACACACACATGCAAGAAAGCACACAAACACACACCTCCAATTCCCTCCTCAATGTTCTACTACACACACACATGGGAACACCGGTCTACCACACACACTCACACACACACACACACACACACTCACACACTCACACACACTCACACACACACACACACTCTCACATGCTGATGTCTTCGTCCTGGTCCCAGCCTCTCTGCTCCCCGAGGTCCCTTCCTTCCGTCTCTCTACCCCTCTCCATCGCTCTCCCTTTCTCCCTCTCCATCTTTCCCTCTCTATCTCTCTCTCTGTCTGTCTGTCTTTTTCTTACTCTCTCTCCGTCTCTCTCTCTCTCTCTCCCTCTCCATCCCTCCCTCTGTCTGTCTGTCTTTTTCTTACTCTCTCTCTCTCCCTCTCCCTCTCCCTCTCCGTCTGTCTGTCTTTCCTTCTTCCTCTCTCTCTCTCTCCTCTGTCTGTCCTGCTCCCTCAGTCACCATTGGTCTTGGGTGTACCCAGAGAAAGCTGTATTAACAGTGAGGAAATGAGGTACGCTTAAGAACACACAAACTGGCTCCACTGGTTGACTACCTCTGTGTGGGCCACTCAGTCAACTGAAAACCCCTGAATGCCATTTAAGGACGCCTCAAGTCTTCTGGGCAGAAACCCATTTGTGCCAGAATACATCTTAAGCGTTTCAAATTAGGAAAGATTTTTCACACAGAATGTTTGCATGTCCCACTCATGAAAATTGAAATTCGGTTCAGATTAAATTACACTGATAAATGTTTGGGCTCCCCACAGCGCCCTCTGCTGGTGCCAGGTAGCAACGGTCTCTTTTCACAATAGACAGAGGATTTTCATTTTTAGCCTATAATTAACGTTGACTCACTAAATATAGCCAGAGAAATAAATTACTCTGAATCGCTTTGTGAATAAATGGTTGACTGTTGCTTTGACATAATTGCTTGTTTTGTGTAAAACGCAAAACTTCACAGACAATCAGATTTTTCTATTTTTTTTTATATGATATTCATTATGGTTGAAATTGATATTAGAAGCCTAGATGTAAAATGTACTCAATCCTGTTTAGAATATATCCTCACATCGTGTGTTTCTAAGATATGAGATATATTTGTTTTAAAACATTATAATGCCGTAAACACATTTGTGTAAATAGCACTATTTTGGTATTAGTAACACGTATTTCATGTGAATACTGACAGTATAAATCTGAAATTGTTTTACAGGTTACACATAAACACACAAGTTGTTCAAGCAAATTAGACTTGTTTACTACATCACTTGTTTACTGTATAATCGCGATAAATTGGGTTCTGATGCAACACCGAAAAAAAAGAAAATAAAGAATTGACGGAACATTGCAGTAGTATTTCAAACCCAGTTGGCAGTCAGACTCATTTCCAGCATTTAACCTTGCTGATACACTGCATTATGGTGCTGTAATTTCTGCAGCATCAGGAGGCCTCCTCTCTTATCAGTTTAATGCACCATGACAGCACAAACTACACAGCTCTAATGTCTCTCGAGCTCCGTGTCACCTGGCACGAGCTGCAGCTTTCTACCTGCCGTCACGAGCATTCATCACCCTTCATTGGCGTCTCGATTTCACTCCCCCCAAAAAATTCTACATTACCTCCCCGTACCCCAACTGTGTACTTTTGCCCACAACATAAAAAAAAAGAAATCCAAGCTAACACAGGGCCAAAACATCAGTGTCCCAGCGACGCAGAGCGGGCCCATTACTAAACAGGCAAAATATCAAGTCGACGGGGTAGCGGCGCGGGCGCCAAGAGTCTTTGTGATAGCAAAGCGCGGGCACCCACACCAGTCTTCCCATAATCCCCGTCATTTCCACACTCCACATTCCTAGACAACAGCGTTCCCGCGGGGCTGCGCTCCAGTCTCTCTGGGGCGCATCGCACCTAAAGAGATTAGGACAGGGAGACGGAGACCGGGAGAATTGGGAAGGGTGTTCAGCTGGCACTATCGGAGCGGGCATCCTTCACCGTCGCTAAACGCTGTGGAGAAGGGACTGGACGTTTTTTCAAAGGCTCCGGTCGCTTGGCAGCGACAAAACCAGCAGGGCTACTCATGGATCTTTCTCCTGGTTTCCCCTCTCGCATTTCATTTTTGCTAAATTCAGTTTCATTCCCCCCCCCCACACACACACACACACAGCCTGTGTATGCAGGGGCTGTACAAACCCACTGAGCAGAGTATTCATGCTCCAAGACCACATTTTCTGTATCGAACTTGTGATCTCTCCTTCTAAACTCTCCAAAAATGCAAACACAAGTCACTTGAAAGTTTTTAAGTTGAAACTGCAGAAACTGTATGTGGTCAAAATGTAGAATATTGAATGCCTGTGTCATGTATTAAACACTCACACAACTGTCTTCCCACAACCACACTGAAGTGTAAGGTCAGGCAGGGTTATCCTAGCTGTTAAGTCTATACATTGTTTCTCAGAGCAGGTTCGGAAACTGAAGCTCTCGTTTATTTTGAATAGGGCTTCTTTTAAGCCAAAAACGTTTATCTGCGCTGCAGAAAAAAGGAATCTAATCATGGTTATAAAAGGTGTAGGAGCCATTTGTAAGTGGCATGTCCCCTCCACATATCAATATCTAGGTTTTGTCATCTATGGTTTAGTGAGTGAAGACCCTATTTGTAGGCCAGTAGCGTATGTCTGGTTACAATTCACATCCATTTTCGCATATTTATGCATTAGTTGATCACTGTAGTGACTTTGTATAAACAAAACTTCAGACAATTTAATTCTACAGTTATATCTAAAAGTGAACATACGCCATCGTCACATGCATGCATAAGTCATACCAGTAGTAAACGGCAACTGTATTAAGGAAACAAACTTCTTGCCAACCTCTCACCACTGTAACTACATTACAATAGTAGCGCTGCAGCCGGATTGGCTGCCTAGAGGTAAACATCAGGACCACATGTCATGGCTAGCCATGCTAAGCTAGCTACCAACCTGAGTCTCCGCCAGGGACAGCCCTCTGCACGCAGGGCAGGTACAGAGCCGCAACACCGGCAACAGTGGCGCCTGTCAGTATCCATTCGCTTCTCTGGATCGACGACATTGTAGTAGCTTGGTAGAGTGAAACAACTTCATTCATTCATTGCAAATGCTACACACATAGCCAAGCTAACGTTAGCTAAATGATGACAACCCGCGGGAAAAGTAGTGGTCTACTTGTTATCTAGCTTGCTGCCAGCTTAACTTAATGACAACTAAAGGGCCGTTTTTTTGCTAGCTAACGTTAGCTTGGTAACATTGGCTGGCTAGTAGTAGCTGCAGGATCAGGTAACATTAACCCGGCAAGATATTCACATCAGCTAACTAGCTATCTCTAATTATGGCACAAACCAGGCAGAGCTATATCCTGGCTGAAACCTAGAACATGGTCGGAACGCAGTCAAATTGTTCGGAATAGTCCCGTAACTGCGTTTCTCTTCATGCTGCGGTAGCAGTGCCTGTTGTTGCTAGTTATATATTGTTTTACTTAACAGTTACAACTACCTAGCAGTGCTAGCTAGCTGACAGATGTTGAATTAATGCGGTTTTCGCAAATGCAACATGAACTCACACTGTGTTTAGACTAGAAACCCCTGCAACGCGCACACGGACGAGCGTCATTCATATGCAAACCAAGCAAGCGTCCGCGAAGTTCTGCTGTATTATTCGTGATTTTTAATGTTGCTGTCCATCCGCTGTTTCTTAGTTAAAGAAGACTGGGATCCAATATTTTTACTTCCTGTTTTTGTCAAGGGACATTCAACAGGAGCTTTTTGGAAATGTGTGGCTCGAGAGTATGGTGCTCTTCAAAAAATGTCACTGCCTGTTCAGCAATCCAAGCCAAACACACAGAGAAAACAAAAACCCATTCTGCATTTCAGGAGACGAATACAAATATATAGACCACCTATTTACACGTTATTTTATTTTATTTATTTTTCTTTACGTATAATTTACACGTTGATAAACTATTGCGGCTTCATATACATAGCCATTATGCACATGCACAATATCAATATGTCTAATACAATTGGATCATCACTCTAGGCTATTGCTGTTCCCATTAATATTAGTTACTCTAGTAAGATAAATTGATAATCCATTATCGTTGTTTTTATTTTTACCAATCAATTTACATCTACATCTGAGCTTTATTTCTGAAAAGTCCGGCCAAGACATCGTAATTAAAATCATAGTGATGGTAAAGGCCTCACACAGGCCTACGTAAACAAATGTCTTCATTATACTTCCTCCTTCATTCACACAAAGGACTATGCCTTTTTAAACTTTAATTATGTACTTAATTTACATATACTTAATTTAAAATACAAGTTACTTAATTTTTTTCATTCAACAACTTTTAGCCTGGGGGAACAGGGACAAAAGAAAGCAAAGAGAGCTAACTGGACAAACCGCCTGTCTCTAAGGTGCTTCTCGCTATCCGTGCTAGAGGTCTAACCTGCGTTTGTGTGTAATCACACACTCAAAGCTGGGAGTCTATTCTCTGAGAATCATTGGAGGATCCAAAATGCATTACAAGGGAACCAATGCACTGGGGCAGCTTAAGAATGTTGACAAACCAGGTAAACCTTTACTCAAACATCGCTGTTCGCCTTATCGGATTTAGAGCCTTTGGAAAAACCCTCCACGCTACAGTCACCACAGCCCTCCATACAGCTGCTAGGGTATTGAAGTATGACTGAAGCACTTTATTTGTCTCTGGGTCCTAATAGCTGTGTTGATACAGTCAGACTGGAAAATACTACAATAGACCACATTCTGTAATGATGGTTTCTCTGGAAATTGTCTCCTCCTTGTAAATTCGGTATGACTTTCTGCTTATTGTCATTTATTTTCTGTGTGGTGGTGATCATTTGTTACAGTCCTTAGTTCTAAACTGTTATAAATGGTATGGTTAAAATGCCTGCTAATGCATTGGACGCCACAGGGTGTGAATAAAACAAAGTGTACAAGCACCCCTTCAATGTTTCACGTGTGTCCAAATTCACAAGTTGAAGCGTTACCCTATTTGAAATTGACCAGTAACTCATAATGATCTCAACCTAACATAAATGAATCTGATCCTTCTGTAAATTGAGCTCTTGGCGAGGTGGAGTAGTGTCAGCACCCAGTGAACTCAGAGATGGTTCTCTAATCCCCACCACCCTTACTGTCTAATCAGTCTTAAACACACACACTCACAGACACCCATCCAACACAGACACCCATCCAAGACACACACACAGGCACTCACCCTTGCTTTCGGCTCAGCCATCTCTTCAGTGTGATGTCACTATTAATCCATGCTTGGTTATCCGCTGGGCTGCAGTGCTGGCAGAGGGATATGGTGGTGGAGGGAGGAAGAGGGAGAGTGGGGCGGGGGGATATGGTGGGGGAAAGGAAGAGAAGGTTTGGTGGAGGAGGGTTGGGAAGGGTGGGGGGTTGGGGGAAGGGGGGGGGAGCCGCGTTCCAACTGTTCAGGCACGCCAGAAAGCGTCCGTCCACGTTCTAACTAGTTACCATGACAAATCCCAGCATACGGCGAAGCAGGACTCTCCCAGGAGCAGCATTGACTGTGTTCTCACCACAGATGGAGTCTTCAGCAAGCACACAAATTCCACAGCTCTCTCCAAACAAGAGGTTTAGAGATATTGTCTAAAGGTGGTCATATCGTGATGTAGAATCATATATTGTTGTACATACACAGTATGTAAATACTGTGTCAAGTATTGAATGTCATGGAGACTACCTAATCTAGGAACACAGTAGCAAACTGATCCACCATGTGCAAACTCTGTAAATGTTCCTGGCTGCACCCAAACTCTTCATAGGAGAGCTAGAGTCTTGGCTGATATTAACATGCATGATGGCTTCCATCAGACATGTAGGAGAAGCATGCGTGTGTGTGGGGTTCCACATCAGCAGCATAGAGAGAAGTCATCACAGAGTCTCGGGGATTAAGCAGCGTCGCACGCTTCCTGAAAATGCTTGACGTTATATTGACAGCTTGTCCAAAGATAGGAATTACCAACATGGGCGAGGCCCTGGTTCCATATGGTAGCGAGCTATTAGCAAACATTACTGGTCTGTAATAGCAGTGGTATTAAATTCACTCATTTGGTAGATAGCCTGTGTGTGTATGTGTGTGTGTGTGTGTGTGTGTGTAGGGAGAGTTCATGTGTCGAAGCTCAGGGGATTTGTGGTAGGAAGTGATAAAGAGAAGGTTGTAAATGGTGGTGATGGAGGTGATGGTGGTGATGGAGGTGATGGTGGTGATGGAGGTGATGGTGGTGATGGAGGTGATGGTGGTGATGGAGGTGATGGTGGTGATGGAGGTCAGGTCCCTCAGAGCTTGACTGTTCTTTCAGTCTGCCCCCTCCACCGAAGACTGTCAGAAACCTTATTAACAATGGAATTAGTCTCCCATCAACACCCTGCAGATTGAGCTTGTTGTGACATGTGGTTCTCAGGACACACTACCGGAGCAACACTCCAAGGCAAGCGCCACACACAAACTCTCAGACGAGTGGCGACTCATGAAGATGTATTTGATCCAACATTGCTCTCCGTCTTTGTCAATCACACATATCTGTTTTAATCTCACCGTAAGCAAGCCTCAAATGAGGTGTAATCCATTTAAGCCTCTTTGAAATATGCTTCACACTTACATCCATATTAGAATTATTCATCCTCCCACCGTACAGATGCACACAGACTAAATCACACTGTCCACATGTACAGCCGCTGTTCACGCTCAGAGACCCGCTGATTCCAAACACAAGCAAGGACAAAGTCTTCTTCTTCACCTTCTGGTAGTGGGTGCTAGCCCAGATTACTGACAGCGGTAGGTGGAGAAATATTACTTCACAAGCCTTGTAGCAAGCTTACGTTCAAGAGTGTGATAATATCAGAATATTGTAAACACTCCTTAAAGAGGGGGATGTAGTATGAATGGATCTCAACACAGCTGGCAGCAAAACCAGTCTATATTCACATAAAGCTCTCATCCTGTTGTGGATAAACTCAGTGGCCTGTCATGTTGAAGGGAGACATATGCCAGCCGGTCTTGTGGCCCTTCATTACAGGGATGTGTCTTTGTACCTTGTGGCTCATCCAATTCTCATAAAACTATAGATGGATGGCAAGGATAAAACAAATCATAATCAACATTTTGCACAATGAACCATAATGGGGTTGAGAAGCAGGGGAGCACAAAGGGAGCCCTTGTTTCAATTGCCCAGAGCAGTTCACCTAGTTGCGACCAATTAAAATGAGAGGATTCAATTTCGAAAAACACCAGGAACCTAAAGATAAATCTTGTATCTCAGTTTGCAGTGAAGGCCACTCCCTTACGTGGTTTCTATCATGTTTGCGATGCCATTTCTGGAAAACAGCTGGCTACTGACTGAGTTAGCCCAAACTGCTCTGTACAGCAGCACTCTGATCCTAAAACAGAGCAGGGAGAGGGGGGGGGGGGGGGAGGGAGGGAGGGAGGGAGGGAGGGAGGGAGGGAGGGGAGTAAAGGCAGGATGGTATTATAATGTGGGATGATGGGAAATACCGAGCTAACAGGAGGAGGGAGAAAGAGGCAGTGCATCACAGCATGGATTCCATGTGGGAGCAATCCACTTACTTAAACTGATAAAGATTTAATTAACACAAGACTCTGCAATTACTCCGTAATTAAAGTAATTTGTCCCCTTGTTTGGATGAGGAGGCTGTTTACCACATCTGTCACTGAGTAGAGAGGGGAGGGGTAAAGGGGGGAGGAGGGGGACATGGAGGGTAGGATGATAAAGAAACAAGTGATCCAGGAGTGTGTCTAACAAGTTTGACCTCTTTTGTCTGTGCTTTATTAAGTACATTTTTATTTTATGTTTTATGGGATTCGTTATTGTGGACCATCTGCAAGCCTATAGCAGGCATGTTCTTAACATGTTGTACTGAACTTTTTAAAGCAATAATGATTTAGTCTTATGGAAAGCTAATCCTTTTATATTTCCGAATGATAGACTTTTTCTTTTTTTAGTAAAATGTAACCGTCCATATGACTGAGGTTTTCAGAATTATTTGCAATTCCGTTTTTGAGTTTCCTTTTCCTGCCAGTGGTGCTCAGGTGGTCGGAGTAGAACGAGCTGTTAACTTTCGACCAACCCGTTTGACCCTTCGTATTTTGTGTAAACGCGGGACACCAGTTATGACAGAAAATGGTGGGGTTAATTAATGAGATGTTTGCCGTGGCAAACAGTGACTAATTGCACAAGACAGATATCGCTAGGAATTAATAACATTTATCCAACGCTTGCCACGATCCCCTACCGGTTCAATTTGCTGGGAGATTAAAACGACTGCCAAGTTTACTAAATTAAAAAGCAGGGAAACAAACGCGCGTCTCGTTGTGTTTGTGCGTGAGGAAATGAGGGCGCGTGTGTTGTTGCTTCATTCACGCAAGGGGGAGAGAACACTATCTCTTATTTACAGACGACGATCTGCATATCATTTGCCTCGGTCGCACGCTGGGTTGAGAGGTAAATATCACAGCCGCCTACTCGCAAGAATAAGGCGTCCTATTGATAGCTTGGCGTGCAGCCCCCAGCCACCTGTGGCATTTCGCCTGCCAGTTCACCGGGTCTTGGACAGACAAGAGATGAAGAGACACAAACAGAAATCAGGGTTACACACTATTCTGACACAGCTAGATTGCGTCTCCTGCCAAGATAATAAGGTTTAGCCAGGAATTCAACAAGACAACAACACATTGCACACGATGCCCAGCATACAACCACCCCATGTTAGGCCGTTCATCAACCATTTACGATCACAGAGAATGAATGATAATAGTGCTCAATCTTGGGTCTTCTTTAGATGTACCACAGTTAAATTGTGTTAAAGGTTGGGCACCAAACATTCTAAATACAAATACGTACTCCTCTTGACAATGCTCTCTCACAAACTTTCTTCGTAATCTCTTCTCTTATAAACGGAGAAACCGAAAACGACGTCAGAAAGCATCCCGTCAGATTTTTCAAAGAAGTGTGTCATCTCAGTAACCCGTTCTATCTCCTTCCCGTGAGTCTGTCTATCTCTCCCCAGCTGATAGGAGACTTACTCTCTCCACGGCTTTGATGCAGACACGGGCCTCGGAAGAAGTCAGACAGGCATCCTGCTTGAGACTGTCAGCCGGCTGAAGGAATAACAGACATTGTCTCTGTTTCCCTCTTAGTGTGTTTGTGGTGCAGAGTTGATGGACACCTCAAACGCTGCAGACCGGAGAACGTCGACAGACTTGGCGTTAAGTAGCGTTTTCCAAGCGTCTTTCATGGGTTGTATATCCACCTTGATGGGAAATATAATTAAGCGCGTTTTCTTTGAAAATGACTGCTTTATAACAACAGCTTCAGATTCAGCTTACACAGGCCTACGTGTAAGAGCCATGGTTCTAAGAATTGGCAAATGTAACCGAATTTGGGTTTTTAGCTCAAATACTGAAAGTTAATTTCATGCTTTAGTCATTCCCAATTATCAGTTCATGTAATTTCTGTGGTCTTGAATATATTTTTCTGTAAGTGTACAAAAGTCCATAAAAATGGCTACTTTGTACATTAAGTAAACTGGCTCTGGTAAGACACTCTTGTCAGTTTTATTAATTTGCATAACCCTGCCCCACATAAAGCAGGGAAGCCAACCAGTGATCTCCAAATTAGCATGCTGTCACCTTCAGTGTCTCCTCTGTCATTCAGAAAAACAGGCGCGGGAGCAGACACATGAACTTCCTCACATCAACCGGAGAAATGTTAATTAGGTAGCATGGTATCCCACGGCTCCTTCCTTCTCCAACTGCCTAACTGACATGTTATGTATTTAAATCCTTTCATGTTCCCTTATTTTAGAGGAGATGAAGTCACATATGGATGATGGAAAATGTCACCATCATTGTACAAAACACCCACACGCATACATAATTATTCTACAAAGTCAAAAAATAAACGGTATATGCGCGTGACTTGGACCCACCCACCATTTTACCGGGATTGCTTGGTGTAAAAAAAAATAAAAAATAGTCCTACGTATTATTTACTTTGCATATTGAGAAACAATAAGCTATAATTTATATGTTATGGCATTAATTACATCATAAGTGATCCAGTTAATCAAATCAAATAATGTGTATAAATATCTCAAGCCCAAAGGCTTCAATACATTTCAGCCATGCTCATGCTTTAATTGATCTGCACGTGGCATGAGCATGGCTGAAATGTATTGAAGCCTTTGGGCTTGAGATATTTATACAGATGCAGATCAATTAAATGAAGTAATAGGCCCAGCATTTATACATCCGTTTATATCCACAATTGTTATTTTTCATTGATAAAATGCAATTTTCTCTCCATGTTGTTTGTCATTTAAGATAATTATTGTGGATCTGGCAGCGCTACACTATAGTTGAGGGAATAGCGCCCCTGTGTGGCAGCTACAGGGAATCACACCCTGGCAGAAGAGGGGAGGCTTCTGAATGAAGACAGGACTGATCTGATCTGACAAGCCAGATCAAATAATCTGACCTTTTGAACTATAAAAATGAAATCAATTTGATGGAAAAGGAAATTCTGAAACCGAAGAATGATGTAACTTGCTGGCAACCACAACCAAAGCCACACTAATATAATAAACTGAAGATCATTTTGTGCTGGGTGGCTCACCATCTCCCTATATGCATTACCCTCCGCATGTTTCCTGTCACTTCTAAAAAGGGTTCGGAGACCAAACACAAGCCCTACCTTTTACAGTAAGAGTACAGAGACAGAAACCTTATAGCAGTACCTTTTCACAATTAGAGTTATGTTAATTATTGATCATACCAACGCAACATAAAGAACATTTGAGTCATAAAAAAAATAAAATAAATAAAGAACAGACTAATGTTATTTTTTTTTCTTCTTTTGTTTATTTTTGCAAGTAGGCATTGAGGGCATCAGTGCGTGTCATGGCCTGTGTTCAGAGTTACAGAGACAGTCCCAGCGCCCGAGGTCATCACGGACCACACCCAAGTCTTCTACGGGGAATGTTTACTGCGGCTGCTTGTTGTTGGTAGTGGTAGGCTACAGAGCACGTCAACGGGACCGTGAAGGGAACTGTATAGGTACTAGAATAACGCGTACAGCTAGTGTTGAAAGGAATGCCACAGTAGAACACGTCTGTCACCCTGCTCCGCAGAGAAATCACAAAAACAAGCCTCTCTTGGCCTCGATCTGCCGGGCCGTGAACACGGCTTCACCCCGCTAAGGCAGCGAACCCAACAGCATCTCAGCGGTCCGCCATGCAGTACGTATGTCACGGGGAAAGTATAGGGTGATCAGACATCTGGATGTCGTCCGGATAGTCCAGTTTTCCAGCCCTTTGTCCGGACAGCTGTTGCGTGTCCTCCCTTTTGCCCCTTCCTGCCCACCGTCGCAATTTACCACTCGCGTAGGCTTTCAGATGCCAAAAGAAAGACCTCCTTCAAACCTACGTGGAGTTCAGAACTCCACTTTGCCACTAAGAGCAGCAAAGATCAATATAATGCCTTCTGTAAGCTCTGTCTAATTGATATAGACGTGAGGAGTACTAGTAGGGGGAAAGGGGCTTTAGAACGGCATGCCTGCGCTAGGCAACGGCACAAGGATAATGCTAGTTCTGACGGGGACTCTTCCTTAACATCATTTTTTGCTCCGAACACAAGGGGGGGGGGGGGGGCAGTAGTCAACAACTTTTTGGGATTGTCCTGGGATTGGACCCAAGTGTCCTCCTTTTCAGGGTCACCCTAGGAAGGGAGCCCGTTCGCATAACGGAGACCCACGTAATGTCTAAATCATTTGGCTTCAACGTTGTTGAAAAGTATAGCTTTGTACTTTCCCTAACTTAAATGTCTGCTCTCATTCATAAGCTTCTTTGGACCACTTAATCAATTTCCACAATTGGATAAAAAAAAAAAGAAAAGAAAAAAGATTGGCATTGTGCAAGATAATATTCTGATCCTCGGCGCCTGGTGAGCGCACAGTGCCAGCGAGGGAAAGACCAGACTGTTCTCAGAGTTTTGGTTCCAAGTTCGTTTACAGCAACACTTTGGGTTGAAGGAGGCGTCTGGAGAGGAAACAGTCCAGCCTCATATTATTTGGTATAATCCTGTACTGCTGCAGCCTGTGACTAGGCCAGGCTATGCAGTGTACAAATCACTGGATCGCACCCAGACACGCCATAAAGCTAAGAATGGAACAGTGCAGATCAAACTCAGGAACTTTGAGTGCGGGGCGAGGCCAAACCCAGCTCACAGGTGTGGATGGATGTGCCCGAGAGAACGCTCCTAAAAAAAGGTACACGCTCTCAACTGCTGAACAAGGCCTTTGTGACGTCATGAAACGCCTGTGCGGGTTTGCAGTAGAGCTACGTTGATTCGAAACAGATCGAGCCATTCACTGAAGGAATAGCTGCAATTCAGGATAAAGCACAGTTGGTGAGGAGAATCCATGTATTGGAATACATTCATTGCCATCATGGTTCACTATGTTGATTGACGTAGCCACTTGTTTTGTGATGGGGGAGAGGGGGTAGCTCTGGTTGAGTTCTACAGAGTGTTGACACATGAAACAAACCTGCACAGTTTAACCTACTGCACACAATAGTTAAACAAGAGAAAAATATATTAACATTTTCATTAGAAAACTGTACACGGGCCTCAGTGTAGTAAAATACTTCTTAAAAAGATAAAAATGTGGAAAGGGACCCCCATATCGGCTTTCATATCTTTATACTTACATTGTATTTAAAATTCGAACCCTACACCTTCAACAAAATAGCTTTTTTTTTTTTTTTTAATCGAGCAAAAAAATATTCCCAGGATTCACTGGGCTTCCTAGGCACTCAGATGCATGTATGTACACACAGAGAAAGGTTTGTGTTGACTTTAGTCTCAGGTCAGTTCTCCAAGCGAACAGACAGCTCAGCGCCCAGGTTCCATGTTCTTTAGGGCCTTGCAGCCTGTTCCACCAGATGAGCATCGCAGGCTCTGACCTTCTCACAGCCAACAGGCCAGCTGTCGGGCACTGCAGGAATCATTCATCTCAAAGCCAGCGGGAACCGGCGGGGAGAATCTCAGACCGGCCCTGTCCGCTGGAAGAAGACGGGACTGACGTGAGGGTTCACTACGGGTAGTCCAAACAACTCTCTCTCACCCCTATTTCATAGCCCTTGTACTTGAAATGAGCAGCATCATCAGCAAAAAAAAAAGAAAAGAGTTTTCAGCTCTGTTGAAAACAAAAAAACGAACGGGTGTCTGACAGTTCAGTTGAGAGGGTTTGGTTGTCCAGCCTCAAGTCAAGTGTGCTCCACATCTGTGTGTTGCGTTTGTCCCAGCGGCCCTCCAAAGACCCAGAGGAAGTCCAAGTCAAACACAGTGTAATGGACCGCTGCCTCTGGGTTAAGCTGCATGGAGGTTAGGACCACACAGCGGCTGAGCACACCCCAGCCTGCCTGGGGAGGACTGGACCCCCTCCACAGTCAGGTGAGAAGAGAGAACAAATATATAGAACAGACAAAAAAAACGAACTGAAGAGAAGGAAACGGGAACAGTTTCACAGCATGTTGGCACTCCTGCCCTCCCTGCCCACCACCCGGGGGCCAGACACAGACCCCCCGCGGATCAGTCGATGGGTCCCTGGAAGATGAGCTTGGCGCAGCCCTGGGCGAGGCTGAGCTGGGTGGCGCAGAAGGGGCAGGCGGCGTGGAAGGCGTGCGTGCCGTGGGGCAGGGGGATCTCCGCCCAGTACTTGGCCGACTTCTCGGAGCACACGTGTCCGCAGGGTACGAAGGCGTGCGTGGGAGCTCCAGTGTCCACGTAGAAGGCCGGCTCGCAGCCCAGCCACAGGGCCACGTAGGGCCCCACCGTCCTGCACATGGGGCACTCCCGCTGGGCGTTGGGCTCCTGCTCCGACCGGTGGCCCCAGTCGTGATAGCCGTGGACGTGACCGCACGCCAGGTACACCCAGGGCTGCTTGTCCTCCAGGGAGGGCAGGGCGCGGCTGCGCTGCAGGCTGGGGAAAGCCAGGGTGTTGAGGCCCACGGGGCACTGGGGCCGCCCCGCGTTGATCTCCTGCCGCAGGGCCTCCAGGTGCTTCTGGGTGGGGGTGTGGAAGAGGCCGTCGGCCGTGCGCCACAGCAGGGTGGCCCCGCACAGGTCCACCAGGGAGCCGTCCAGAAGCACGTTACTCTCTGTCTCCACCTGCAGGGGGAGCGAGGCGGCGCGGCACGTTAGAAAAGCACAGAGGAAGACCTGCTACTCGCAGAGGCTGGGGGCGCTGGCTAGGAACTCGTCTGGAAACAGGTTGGGTGCCTTTGGGGATAATGTGCTTAACGCATGTAAAGGGAAACCTGAGTCAGGTGGAAAATGAGTGGTTTGTTTTGTGAGGGTGTTTACTCTGAGGGCACAAATGTCATCTGCTGAATATAATGCTGAGTGTACTCAGGAGGTGCATCTTAAGGATCTGCCAAGGGACTGCAGGTGTGAATGACCTGAAAGCTTTAATCTGGTACGGTGCATCAAATGGTGACATTTACGTTTTAAACTGTACACAATCCCTTTTTAAATAAGATAAGTAACATACAAATGTACGTTTTAAGTGGTCTCTATTGTTATATTAGCTTTGATGTTTATTTAAAGAACAACAGACGCTGGATGAGTGTGAGAGAGGATGAGTGTGAGAGAGGATGAGTGAGTGAGAGGTGAGTGTGTGAGAGGATGAGTGTGTGAGGATGAGTGTGAGAGAGGATGAGTGTGAGAGAGGATGAGTGTGAGAGAGGATGAGTGTGTGAGGATGAGTGTGAGAGAGGATGAGTGTGAGAGAGGATGAGTGTGTGAGGATGAGTGTGAGAGAGGATGAGTGTGTGAGGATGAGTGTGAGAGAGGATGAGTGTGTGAGAGAGGATGAGTGTGAGAGAGGATGAGTGAGTGAGAGGTGAGTGTGTGAGAGGATGAGTGTGTGAGGATGAGTGTGAGAGAGGATGAGTGTGAGAGAGGATGAGTGTGAGAGAGGATGAGTGTGTGAGGATGAGTGTGAGAGAGGATGAGTGTGAGAGAGGATGAGTGTGAGAGAGGATGAGTGTGTGAGGATGAGTGTGTGAGAGGATGAGTGTGTGAGGATGAGTGTGAGAGAGGATGAGTGTGAGAGAGGATGAGTGTGAGAGAGGATGAGTGTGAGAGAGGATGAGTGTGTGAGGATGAGTGTGAGAGAGGATGAGTGTGAGAGAGGATGAGTGTGAGAGAGGATGAGTGTGTGAGGATGAGTGTGAGAGAGGATGAGTGTGAGAGAGGATGAGTGTGAGAGAGGATGAGTGTGTGAGGATGAGTGTGAGAGAGGATGAGTGTGAGAGAGGATGAGTGTGAGAGAGGATGAGTGTGTGAGGATGAGTGTGTGAGAGGATGAGTGTGTGAGGATGAGTGTGAGAGAGGATGAGTGTGAGAGAGGATGAGTGTGAGAGAGGATGAGTGTGAGAGAGGATGAGTGTGTGAGGATGAGTGTGAGAGAGGATGAGTGTGAGAGAGGATGAGTGTGAGAGAGGATGAGTGTGTGAGGATGAGTGTGAGAGAGGATGAGTGTGTGAGGATGAGTGTGAGAGAGGATGAGTGTGTGAGAGAGGATGAGTGTGAGAGAGAGGATGAGTGTGAGAGAGGATGAGTGAGTGAGAGGTGAGTGTGTGAGAGGTGAGTGTGTGAGAGGATGAGTGTGTGAGTGAGCTCTGCTCCTCACCAGCTTTCCTCTGGTCTGGGCCGAGCGCGTCTCCCTCAGGGTGTAAACGTCTCCACACACAGAGATCTCCCTCCACACTCCCGGCTTCGACTCCTCTGTGAACCCGCCCCTCGGGTGCATCACCAGCACCCCATTGGTCGTCAGGCCATCCATGTGACCATCAGGGTTCTTCCACTTGGCGGCTTTCTCCTAGAAGGGTTGGGGAGGAGCAAGAGCAATGTCACACACAGACAAACACACACACACACACAGAGACAAACACACCCACACACACACAGGCAAACACACACACACACATGCAAACAGTGTCCTTGCGTAACAGTGCTGCTGGTAGAAATTGTGTTTGCTAATCTAGTTTGCTCTGTGTGGTCAGTTGCATTCCAGGCAAACTTCCATTTTGGCAGTGCGGCAGTGTTCCAACTTGCAAAACAGGGCAGTAACCATCATGTCTGTAAATGTTAATGAGCAACTGAGAGCATCCACATTTCCCATTTACACCCATGAAGACATGGGGAGTGTTCCATGGAACATGAAGTTAGGAGATGAACAGATGAACTTCAGCTCCCTAGAGAGGGGGAGAGGAGCCAAACCAGTAGAGACACACTTCCACATCAACAGCCATCCAACCATCCATCCAACCATCCATCCTACTCTAATGAAAACAGGAAGACAACCCTCCCTCCCCCCTCCCTCCGTACCCCCCCTCCCTCCCTCCATACCCCTCCCTCCCTCCGTAACCCTCCCTCCCCCCCTCTCTCCCTCCCTCCCTCCGTACCCCCAGGAAGATGTTCTTGGAGGAGTCGAAGCCGGCAGCGTAGATGCGGGCGGTGAAGGGTGGGGTGCGCTCGCAGACCACCCTGCAGGCGAAGCGGGAGATGGTGCTCTGGGTAACGGGGGTGTCTTCTCCCTCAGGGCCCCCCGACACGGTGTCCGTCACCACAAAGTCTATAGGGCTCTCTGTAGAGCGGCCGATCTGCAGGCAGCGCAGTCACATGATCAATGAACATGATGAGGTCCTGATGTAGCAACTTCACGACAAACTTATAGGCACAGGTTGTTGTTCAAACTGAATAAAAGGAAAAAAACTTTTTGGGGTCAGTAAACAATTTCATAGGCTATATAAGTTTTTTGGGCAAAATGATGGCGTGTTCCAGGTACATTTCTATGATTTCTGAGAACATTCTAGACTAGATGACATGTGACTTGGTCAGGTGATCACACACAGCATGACATGTCAATGGAGAAATATCAGACATGGACAAAAACCTCATATCATGTTTGCCGCAGAGACACGACAGGTCATACGTAGGGTATGTGGTGGAACTCGGATCATATTCTGGCCCAGGCAGAACTAAACACGTTCATGTTCTCCTTTCACTTCCTCAATCTGCTCAGCTTGTACCAGTCTGTCTCCACAGATCAGCAGAGCAGTGGGTGAGGGCCCTGGCAACAGCCTGACCATGAGGACCGTGTCTGCACAACCCCATCGTCTCTGGTGGTGGCGGAGAGTTCTAGAAACAGAGCTTCATCGATAAACACAACAATCGTTTTTCCAAATGGCTGCCTGGTTGGCGGTTGGTCTTTACCTGAAACATGTCGGTGTCTTTGTCATGGCAGTACTCCACCACCACAGTGTGGTTCCTGGACAGGGTGTAGGAGATACTGTGCTGGCCTTTACAGTGCACCGCCTGGAACACAAACAAAGGATATGTTTCAGAGACTGGATCTGTTCTCACAACTGTAACACAGTGAGATCCTTCATAGAAGGATCAAAGCGCTAATACTGGCGACTGAACTTCACGTTGATCATGTCTGACGCTACATAAAGCCACAACAACAAAGGCCTTGTGCTTCCTGTTGATGGAATCAGGAAGCTGGCCATGTGAACCAGTACCATGTGACTTTGAGTACTTTGTCAAAGTCCACAGTGGCTCAGGCTGCGGATCATGATGTGAGCATGCCCAGTCCCCTCAACAATCAGGGCCAGTACTGTTGCAATACTCTTGCCAAGATCACTGCACACTACAGGCCAGGGACTAAAGCACTTTGAGTGGGGGGGGGGGGGGGGGGGGGGGGTTGTGTTCCTGTGAAGTAACACTCCCATGACAGCAACCATTAAGTGTCCTCTGGTGGTCAACAGATGCCAGGCTATCAGCTGACCTGCCTAAAGAGGGGGAGAGGAGCCAAACCAGTAGAGACACACTTCCACATCCAACAGCCAGCCAGCCTGTCAACCAACCAGCCAACCAGCTAGCACTAATCTGTGATTTCCGCTTCGCAAACATGTGAGTCAGGGAGTGAGCAAGTGGGAGCAGCAGTGGGCTGCAGCAGCAGACAGAGAAGCTTGTCTGTATTACAGAAGGAACAGAGCCCAACCCTTCCACCTGGGTCAGGGAGGGGAGAGAGGTTCCCCTCCACCTGGGTCAGGGAGGGGAGAGAGGTTCCCCTCCACCTGGGTCAGGGAGGGGAGAGAGGTTCCCTTCCACCTGGGTCTGGGAGGGGAGAGAGGTTGACCCAACAAGATTAAAAACCACTGAGAGAGAAAGACTAACGTTGTTGTTTGAGAACCCCTTCAGGAGCAAACACACACACACAGACCTGCATTTGAGATCAAGTGTGCAGATTAGAGAGCAGAGGCAGGGTCTGAATGGGGGGCTGGCTGGGTGGCAGAGATCAGCTGTGCTCATTATCTGCCGTGAGCACCAGGGTGCCGTCACGTGTGTCACACTCAGCCTGCTCACAGCTCATATGGGAACACTGGGTGGGAGAGAGAGAGAGAGACACAGAGAGAGACACAGAGACAGAGGGGGGGAGGGAGGGACATTTAGAAAGAGGAAATAAAGAATAAACACATTTAGAGAAGGGGGGGGAATAAAGGCATTCCAAGAGGAGGTAGAGAGGAAAGTGTATACTAGATAGAGGGAGGGAGAGAGAGCTAGAGAAAGGGAAGGAGGGTAAGAGAGAGCGGGATAAAGAAAACTGAATGAAACAGACATTACTGACTGAGCTGCAGCCTTGTTGTCTCTAGCACAGAGCTGCCGGATTCCACCATGTCAGCAGTGCTACAGCTAAACAGGACCGCCAATGAGGGCCAGGAACACTCAAAAACACGCCTCTATTCCTGTCCGCCTCTGAAGGAACAGCTATTTTCAACAGCCTGTGTGTGTGTGTGTGTGTGGTCAACTTCCTCCAAACTTCACCCTACTAATCCAGAGCTGGTGTTGGTGGAGGAGGGTGTCGGGGAGGTGAAGGGTGAGCAAGGTCACCACCCAGAGAGCTTCTCCTTTTCCCTGAAGCGGCGTCCTCGTGTGGAGGGATGTGGTTGGTTGTGACACAGCCTGGTGCTATCTGCCTCTCAGACCTTCTGGGAAACGACTCCTAACCCTAATCAGCTAGCAGCTAGCCCACATAGCTCAGCCTCAACGATAACCATCAACACACGTTTGTCACACTGTGGGGTGTGGGAGAGAGTCAGACAGTGAGAGAAAGGACAGAGAGAGAGACAGTGAGAGACAGAGAGAGACAGACAGAGAGAGACAGACAGACAGAGAGAGAGAGAGACAGTGAGAGAGAGACAGTGAGAGACAGAGAGAGAAAAGACAGAGAGAGAGACAGACAGAGAGAGAGAGAGAGAGAGAGTAACCCAACCCCATAAGGCCTTGGAGCCAGGGGAGTGTTTTGGTTTTGAAGCGAGGGCCTGGGAGAAGTGCCGACGTCAGCGTACCCTCCGGCTTGTTTGTCTGTCTTTGCTAGGAGACCAGAGTCAGGAATGTGAGAGGACAGACATGTAGTCCTGGAACTGGCCTTCCTGACACACACTCTCCCCCAGACCACAGCTAGGGGGAGGGGCTTACACCAGCAGCTTATCTACGACACAACAAACACCAACCCAGAGAAAACAAATGCTTGTTTTCGCTGAGTAGAATTGCTCCTTCAGGTGATTGCTTACACAGACTCTGGACAGGTACTTCAATCAACAGAGGTGTCTGTTGATGTTTCTTGAAATCACGCCTTGTTCCTGCAGTGTTTACCTTGCTGGCCTGGGGAGTGGTGAGGATGTGGACGGTGCTGGGTTTGACACCGTTGGCCTTCGTCCTTCTGTAGAGAGCAAACCTGCTTTTCCTTCGACCGCGGTCCCCGTTGGGCAGGGAGCCATTGTACCTGAGACATTGATATAGAGAGAGACAGTGAGAGAGACAGTGAGAGAGAGAGAGAGAGAGAGAGAGAGAGAGAGAGAGAGAGAGAGAGAGAGAGAGAGAGAGAGGAGACAGTGAGGGAGGAGAGAGACAGAGAGAGAGTGAGACAGAGAGAGAGAGAGAGAGAGAGAGAGAGAGAGAGAGAGAGAGAGAGAGAGAGAGAGAGAGAGAGAGAAAGAAAAAGACAGAAAGAAAGAGGGAGGAGTGACAGAGTGAGATACAGACATATAGATACAGAGAGAGAGGGACAAAGAGAGAAACAGACAAAAAGGTAAGTCTCAGTAGAGTAAGAACTTTGTTTTAGCTAGGCCAAAACACAGAGTATCTTTGGGACAGAAGGATAAATAAAACAGTCGTTCTGGAGGGAGGGCCCTGGCCTGGGTCCCACATCCACTTTGGTCAGAGGCATCATCGCAAAGGCAACCATCCATATTAGTCCCGTAAGGCAAGCATCACCTTGGATTACAACTGTTACATAAAAGACTCAATAGTGGTTCCTGTGTCTGTCGGCTCCTGAAGCTCCAGACCTCCAGCTGTTCCTGTCCCGGGGCAGAGGGGAGGATGCGCGTCACACAGGCTGGCCTTTCCAGGACAGCGCAGGCAGACAGACTGGAACACTGACTCACACGCTTCCACCACATGCCAGAATAGGTCTCTTTCCCCAACAGGAGTGAAATCCGAACCGACTCGATCAAAAATACCCCTCCGCAAAATGTCTTCATCGTAACAGCTACTCTGCCCAGAGTGTTTTCATTTGGTCTATGTTTAGGAGCCTTGTGATGGCCCGGACCTCGGCCAGATGCTCTCAAAACACAACTTTCCTCCACTGGTACGGTTGTACCGTCCTATCAAACTAGGGGGAGGCGATGGCTTAGTGGGTAGAGCACTTGTAGAATAAGAAGCTGTAGGTGCAAATCCCTCCTGTACTGTGTATCCCCTTTGGATAAAAGCAAAAGATAGATGAAAATCATCATACATTAGAATATAGTCTGAGATGATCTGAAAAAAGGGTTTTTGTTTGAGGAAGTGAAACACTTCCCCCTGTCTGCCTTTCCATGGTGAGTTCGTGACTGACCCTACCTTCCAGTCCAGTCATTATTTCTCTGTCTCTCTGTCTCTCTGTCTCTCTCTCTCTCTGTCTCTCTGCCAGCTGGTCTCTGCAGCTGAGACACCCCATGCTCTGCTCCATCCAACACACATGCCCGCCCCCCCCCCCCCCCCACCCCCCCCCCCCCCCCCCCCCCCCCCCCCCTCCCCCCTCCAGGCCACCTGTCCTACCACGGCCAGGCAGGCTGGGGAACACATGGTCTCAGTCAGCAGAGAGTTCATAGTTGGACTGCAGTAGGAACCCTCAGAGGACGAGGCTGGGGCCTCCACACAGCCCAGGAGAACTAGGAGAGCCCTCCAGCCCCCTGACCAGCCTCTATCCCCCTGCCTCTGAGGACGAGGCTGGCTCTTCAGTCAACGCACTGCTCCCTAACCTGCGTTGCTGTGTGGCTCATGCTCGTGTAGGCCTACCTGATTGCCTCTACTAGTCTGATTTCAGTGTAGCCGAGGGGGATTGGTTAAACTCACTCCTCAGTATAAGTACAGTCCACCCGCACCAGAGAAAAGCTAGCTTTCTGGTGGCTTAGCTGGTTAGTTGTCGCGCTTGCGAGTCGGAGGTTCCTAGTTCGAAGCCCAAAATGAGCAAAGCTCTGGTGTAACTACCCCGTATCCCAGCATGCCTCAGCAGTGGCTCCCCTCCACCTGGGTGAGACCTGACACACACGATGAGTTCTTTGTGACTGACAGGAAGTCTGTTTCACCTGAACCTCTGTGTCACGGCTCTCGCTAGAACAGCCTCTTTAACGCTGAAGCGGCGGCTAATTGTAATCCCTTTCCCTTCTGACCTGTGCCAGACAGGGAATGGATTTAGACCGATACTCAGCAGGAAGGATTAGAGGCTTTCAACTGTCCTCTAGCTCCGACACACACACGCACACACACGCTCTCTCTCTCTACATGTGTAGCATGTAAAGAGACGAGAAGGCAGGGCGATTCGTTAGAGATAGTCATGACGAGCAGCATGACTGGCTGGTTCATTCTTAGGTCACGTAGGAGCGAAAACGCCAGAGAAGTCCAGGGCTGTTAGGCCTACATGTCTCCCCCACCCCCCTCTCTCTCTCCAACTGTCCTGTCAATAACAACAGATGATAAAAGGCAAAAATAAATATATAAAAAGCCCATCTGTAACCATGAGGGCTCGGTGGAGCTCTGGTTGTCATGGCTGGCTATGGTTGCATGGCCACATCAGCTCCCTGCAGCCTCAGGTCAGAGATGACCAGCGGCAGCATTCTGGGGTCGTACCAGTGTACCGCTGGCGTTCCCCACAGCAGGACCCACACAGCGTCTTCTCAATAGGACCAGTCTGCCGGCAGGAACAATGGACAGGGAGAGGAGGGAGAGGTGGAGGCGCTGATCAATCCCTCCTTTCATCCCCCCCCCCCCCCCCCAGCCTCCCTGCTGGTCGGGGCCAGCGGCACCACGCGCTGCCAGGGGAGGGTGGGCACAGTGACCCTGACTCCACCAGGACCGGGGACCCACCGGACCGCCGACGCTCAAGACGGCGTTGCGTCGCTTCCCAACTCATCAAGAGCAGTGTTTGTTCTCAGGGGGTACAAATTTAAGCGCTCTAATGTGACAGGATTTAGAGAGAGAGAAGTGACACAGAGAGACACAGAGACAGAGAATGGGTATTTAAGAAAGAGGGAGGACAGAACCATATTCTTGTAGGCCCTACATTAATCTTTCAAAAGCACCTAAACCAAAATGCTTTTAACAGATGCCTCATAGATGAAATTCTCAAAGCAGCTAACTCGAGAGAAATGACTTATGCATTATTTCGTACCGTCCCCATCAATCTTTTATAATGACACCGTACCATGAATGTAGAACAAGGCTAACTTTCGACCATAGGCTGGACTAGCAGCCTAACATTAAACATGGTCCAGGGTTTGAAACACTTCTGTTATTCTTTCATTAGAAGTCAATCAAACTGAGGCCTTGTGGTAGGATAGCCATTGGGCCCTGGTCTGGGAACTATCTCAGGTCAGCCTTTACCTTGGGGTGAGTTTGCCATGTATATTATTAATAATATTCAAATATTACTTGGTAACAGTCTTGAAACGGTTTAAGAAGTAAAGATTTGAACGACTGGGGGGGGGGGGGGGGAACCTGCGTGTTGTGATCACAACCTTTTTGTGTGCACGTTATACTTTAGTTGAATGTGAGAAACTGGCTGTTCAATGTCCACCTAAATGTTTTTGAGAAAACCCCGAGCTCTCCTCTCTACCTTGAAGTCACAAGTCGACTGCGGCTCGGTGGCTCTTTTTTATAACAGTACGAAGGACTGGGGGAGGGGACAGCAGCACTTCCGAATTCCTAAACCTGACTGCAGTCGCTGCTGCTTGTGTACAAAGTTGAAACAGAGCGCGCAGACCTTGGCGCTGTAACTTTATAGGAATTCCACATTAACACGAAGTCCTTTTCATGTGTGCCTCAGGTTTACCATCAACAAACGTTATCAGTTACCTCGTTGAGGTGTTCCCGTGTCGTCTTATCGGCCACGACAGCGGGCAAAAAAACCTACAGTAGGGCGTTTAAGACTTGAGTTTTTTAAATTTAGGCTACGCTTTCCTGATTACACACGTGCCTGATTTGTTGGGTAACGTGATCGCGTGAATTTGTCGGAGTGGCTCGAGCTTTACAACGTTCTGCCTGTGTAAACAAATCATTTATTCCTGGGCCATTGTTGACAGTAAAAAATAAATTACTTAAAACGTCTCAAAAAATAAATTTTCAGACAAGGAAACGTGCCAGCGGTTATAATAACTGCAAACGTGTAGTCTACATCAACACAAACTTTTCCTTACTTTAAATGTCAAATGTATTACGTTAAACGAGTTTATATTCAATACAATTATTTATAAGTGATCTTACCCTAAGACTACCAGCTCTCCGTATTTCACTGGGTCTTTGGTCAGGGCACAGTGCTCCTCTTGACTTGACGAAAACATGAGGCTTTTCCTCGGTACAGCAGGCTCCTCTCGATCTAACGCGCTCGTCCCAGTCGAAGGGAGAGTAGACTGGAGTTCCCTTCAAAAAGCGTAAGAGATTACCATTTTACACTACAAATCCCGTCTAATACGTCGCGTCACTGGGTAAATCAGTTTTCCTTAACGAATCGTGGGATTAAAACTTTGTTTTAGAGGAAATTACACCCACCACTAGTCATTAACGTAATTAAGCGGTTCACTCCGCTCTGAAGCAGATACAAAAACAGCCTTGAGCAGGGCGGAGCATACCATCCTTAGCTCCTTAAATTTTTCTGGGGGGGACATGCTATAAAATGTCGACAACAAACGTTTTTAGACTTCCAATCTATTTGAAGTTAACTTTAAATATATATTGATTAAAAGTGATAACAATCGGGTTTACTTTACATTGCTCTTTTTCTTTTTTGTGTCAAAGAATAGATTATATTTTAGCTACACATCCCTCTTGCGTGTACCTCATATGGTCGAGGCTGGTTTTGAGGCGGCACCTTCTATTATGTAAACAAAGGCTACAGTCTAGGGGCAAGCAACACAGCTTTCAATACTTATTATTAACCATTCACCTAGTTAGTGGAGTTGTTAAGAATATGTCAGAGTTTATTAGAGTTGCATGAGTGACGGATTTCGTGACTGAAGTAACGACAGACATGTCCAATTGTCTCCAATTGAAAGCCAAAATAGGTCTGTAAACATCTGTTGTGCCAGAGAACAACAAAATCAGCTGTTTTGTGGGTCATTGTTCAAACACGTTGTCAGCAATACGGCCTCATCCGAACGCATTGGCTACAGTAAACACATGGAAAACACTGCACGCCTTTTTTGCTGACCTTTTATAATGTGTGGAGGGGCAGCTGGGTGCAAAGTTGATTGGGGTCCGTTGCCAACATTCACGAAGTCATCTTTTTTGATGATGTAACTGCGGTATCACAACGTCTGACTACGAGCGGTCTCGTTTTTTTTCTGTGCTTTCCTGCCAACTGATGATGATAAAATGTAAATGGCGTGAATCTAGTCTGTTGTTGCAGCACTGTATGGGCCAACACTAACAAGCCAAAACACATTGTCTTTAACTCAATCAGGTTCATTTGTAATCCTTTGCAACCTCCAACCCAACCCCCATCCCAGTACACTTTATGACACCCTCCTCTGCCTGTGAAAACAACCACAGAGGAGTCAAAGTGTCTCCATATGCCTTAACTAGCCTTCCCTGCAGACGACTACACAGCTGACCCATCCCTTCTGTTATATAAAATCTAACATATACGTCTTGAAATAAACATTTGACTAAGATAAGATAACAAATATATATATGTCAGAAAAATGTAAAGTATGTAAACAAAAACAAAATAAAACCACACACTCTTATTTGAACCCAGACCACATGTCCAGAAACACACACCTTTCTGACTGAACGAAGGTGCCACTTGTACACATTAGTTTGACACCTTCTTTCCATCACTGTCCCTGTCCTGTTTTCACTAGGCTCAGTGCTAGGAGCTCTCCTCTCCTCCACCCTGGAGCTGTCCTCCACCCTGGAGCTCTCCTCTCCTCCACCCTGGAGCTTTCCTCTCCTCCACCCTGGAGCTGTCCTCTCCTCCACCCTGGAGCTCTCCTCTCCTCCACCCTGGAGCTTTCCTCTCCTCCACCCTGGAGCTCTCCTCCACCCTGGAGCTGTCCTCTCCTCCACCCTGGAGCTCTCCTCCACCCTGGAGCTGTCCTCTCCTCCACCCTGGAGCTCTCCTCCACCCTGGAGCTCTCCTCTCCTCCACCCTGGAGCTCTCCTCTCCTCCACCCTGGAGCTGCCCTTTCCTCTGCCTGGTACAGGAGCAGGAGTCCACCCCCCCTCACTGGTCCCCCCTGGCTGTTACGGCCTTACATCTGAACAGGTGTCCAGTTTCAAAGCACAATAACACTTTGCACAAAAACAAAAGGTATGGGGGTGACTGTGGGCCTCTCCTGGGAGTGCTCAACCGTGCGTACGGCATCGTCAAGCAGCTCTGATGGCTCTGGGGCCTAAGACTGGGAAGAGGTCACAGACGTTCTAATCTTATCTGTCCATCTGCAAGTAACACAGACAGATTAACCCACGACATTTATAGGTTCCTGTTCCTATACGCGTACACACGGCCATGAATAGTAACCGGGAGTTACCGTCAGCATGATATGGTGGTGCACAGGGACCGAGCTATACTTGCCATCAGCGTTTAACCAAACTGCAGACTAGGCCCTGAGCAAGCTGAAACAGCCCTGGTTCTAATGAGGGTTTACAGACAGACACAGTGTGTGTCTGTCTGTCCTTCCACGCCCTCTTTCATCCACAGGGTATTGTCTCCTGTTCAAAGCCATTTCCATATAACTCCTTTTTCATATCGGGCTCCACTCCCACACACACATGTACACTCCCAATCATACACACATGCAAGCTCCTATACAAGGACACACACACACACACACAGTGGAGTAGGGGATCAAAGGTTCTGTAGCACATACCACAGTGATAGATAGCAGATGGAGGGAGGGATTTGCTATGGTGGTTGTGTGTTTGAGGTGTGTGTGTGTGTGTGTGTGTGTGTAGATCTATGTTTAGGAGGAGGAGGCTGATGTTACTAGGCAGGATGCATGAGCAACAGAGGCTCAACACAGCAACTGGATTGCACAATAGGGAGTAACCACGTAAATCTGGATGGCACAGTGAGGACAAAGCAGCATTTTACTTCCTCACCCACATCCCAGCCCCCACCTCCCAGGAGTGGGTGAAGCGAGGCAGCTGGAAGTGAACACGAAAAGGTCCTTAGGAGTCATGGGACTGTGCGGGAGACTGTTTTACATGTGTGCGTTTACTCAAGCCTTTGTAGGCTTTGTTATTCCTCCAGAATTCCAAAGCTTCACATGGAGTTCATTTACTTGGTTCTTTTCCTGCGATGGCGTATGAGTTTTCCAGTAACTGCCATGTGTCATTTGCTGCATCTTGAGTAACATTTCACAAGAAAATAAAAGAAATGCCACTCCCCAAAACCAGCGGCACATGTACCCCACTGGGTCTGGCTGAGAGGAAGTGCTTCACTCTGCTTCAAATTCTTCAGTAAAAGCAAGAAACAGCAGCCAGTAAGGACCCATTATGGCTCCAATTACAGTGAGCATATTTCTCACAAATTGTAAAAAAAGAAAAGAAAAAGACAATACATTTCTTCTGCATATATTAAAGTGTGTAAATCAGATCCCAACAGATGCAGAAGGCATCTCCAGGAGAGGGGCCAGAGCAGAGAGGTCAGTGTTTGGGTTCTGTTGCGCCTGTGGTGTCGCTGGAACTCCCTGATGGAGTAGGCCTGGCTTCCAATCAGCTGACTGCAGCATGACAGTGGGGGGGAATGGGAAGAATGTGCCTCCCCCCCCCAAAACACACACCCCATCTAAACAACAGACCTCTTGTTGCATCTCCCCACCCTCCTGAGGGACCTCAGATGTGCCTCCAGGTGATTAACAGACCACAGAAGAAGAAATATCGACTTCATCAAATACTGTCATCCATCACAGTCATTCGCTCCAACTCCCTCCTCCTACTTTTGCTTGGGAATATATCTCTTGGGATACATTCCTGCTACAACCTGCCACAACAAAAGGCCCTGAGGAAGTGGAGAGTGTGAAAGTTTCCAAAATGCTGACTAAAGGGCAGTTATTCTCCATAAGTTGTTATTACAGTTTGTGGCAGCTGCCTCACTTCCTGTTCTGCCCACAGTGGTGGCGATGATGAACGCAGGGATGAATGTCTGGCTTGCACAATGTTTCACAAGACTTGGGAAAGAACAGCAGTGTTCTGTTGACATCCTGCAAAAAAAAAATTATAACTACACGCCAAACTCTGAATTACTGTATGACACATTTACATTCCCACGTCAAACAGTCTCACGACATGTAGCTGAGAGCTTGGGCTGGAAATGCAACATCAAAAAGGTACTGAGTCAAGTTTTAAAGAATGTTCCATTGAGTCACAATCATGTAACTTATTTCCTCAAAAGCCTTCCTGCTTGCGCTTCATCTAGTCTACAGTCTCCAGACATGACTTGGTACAGTGGCGCCTCCCAGAGGTAAGAAGAGTGAAGTGCATAAGAAAATGAAGTGCAGTTGAGCTGTATACCGTCAATGTTTAGTTTGACTTTAGTTCAATTTTTTATCGTACAGTTGTCAGTATTTTGTCGTAAAATACTGCATATTTAAAGACTGAATGCACTTTTGTAAGGTTCTATATGTTTATTATATTACGGACTACACCAGCCTACCATAGTATATTTCATGTTCGTGTACACTTTTTTGCCGATTAAACTTGATTCAGATTCTGTGGATAACACACAAAACAGTTAGCAAAACAACACAGAGCATCCGTCAGATTCATCAAGCATCCCTTTTATTAACGGTCACCTGTTACAAAAAGAATGAAATATTCAGTGTTAATGAAATCAGCAACAATATATAGCAAGTGTTGATTACAGATGATATGGGACGCCTATTCCTAGAGTAGTTACAGTAGGATTAAAAACCCTCTACACTGTAGGCCTGGCATTCTGCTGCTCGAAACGGGTCACATGACCTCACGGGTCACATGACCTCACGGGTCACATGACCTCACGGGCCACATGACCTCACGGGCCACATGACCTCACGGGTCACATGACCTCATCTCTTACTGGAGCAGGATTTCAACACACGCATACACGTACTCTATGCATCTCCATGGTTACAGTTACTTAGTGACCCCTCATTCATGCTGGGACACACCCCGACCCCTCCCACCCCCCCAGCCCACCCGAAACTCAGCCAACAGAATGCATGGATCTATGAGTCATGAATGCATCCACATGTGTGACCAGTCTGAATGCGAGCAAGGAGCTCATCAACACTGAGGCCAGCAGGTCCTAACAGGTACGTTTAAACAATACATCATTTACTCTTTAACTTAAAAAAGGTTGGAAAACCCCAAAGTTCATTTAGTGATTAAGGAAATTCATTTTCCCTCTTGACAAAGAAAAACTACAGATGAAAACTACCGCTGTATTCAAAGATTTTCCGTCGACAAAAGCAGGAGGAGTGTACTAAACGGCAGGGAGGGAGGGAGGCCGGCAGGAGCCGTGGAGCTGCTCCGTCTGTGCTTCAGGGGGGAGAGGAGCTCCAGGGGGGGCCCTGTGGAGGCAGCGAGGTCTGTTCTGGAGTCCAGAGTGTTGGGGCCTCTGCCTGCCTGACCCTGGCTGGAGGCCAGGGGTGGAGGCCAGAAGTGGAGGCTGGGGGTAGAGGTGGAGGTAGAGGTTGAGGCCAGAGCAGATGAGATGGGTGGGGGCGGAGTGGGCGTTGGGATAGAGGGCCAAAAGGAGGCTTCCCACTGTACAGCTGAAGCAGAAGGAGGGGGGGGGGGGTGCTGATGTGGAGGGTCCAGGGGGGCTCTATGGGGGAAACCACCCCTTCTATAACTCTGGAGAGTCTTTGTCCGTCTCCTGTAGGACAGAAGGAGAAAGCACAGAGGAATCACTTCTACGTGTACAACACAAGATAATGTAGTCGCTATCAGAGGGGGGGGGCAGAGATAAACCCGTCCCCTGTATGGAGGCAGGACAGTCCTACCCCCTCATGTCTCTTGGTGAGCTGACGGTTGACAGACTGGAGCAGGTGCTGCAGGTCCCTCACTGTCTGGTTCAGCCCCGCAGTCACTTTCTCCTTCCTGTCCATCTCTTCCTGGGGGGGGGGGGGAGGATATCATTTTTTTGTGTTAAAAGGCTGTATTTACATTTATTAATTCTGCCAAAGGATAGTAATAATTACAGTATGAGTAATGAGTAGAGGAGGAAGGAGAAGAAAGAAAGGAGGAGGGAGAAAGTAGGAGAGGAGTGCAGGAGGGAGGTCCTACCCTCTGGGATGAGAAGTTGTCGTTCTCGATCAGCTCCCCCTGGCCCGTCTCCTTGAAGAGCTCCTCCTGGATCAGGTCCAGGGACTGCTGGGCCTGGAGGGAGAGACCGTCAGAGAGACGTCCCTGTATGTGGGTGCGGAGATGCAGTATGGGCTGGGTGTCTTACCTTATAGAGGTCACCTGCCACCTTCTGCCTCTCGCTCTCCTCCGCCTCCAGCTTGGACAGAGTATCCGTCAGCTGGGTCTTCAGCTGCGTACACACACACACACACACACACACACACACACACACACACACACACACACACACACACACACACACACACACACACACACACACACACACACACACACACACACACACACACACACACTCTCTTATACATTGGATACAATATCCTCCTACTGACTGTTGACATTTCCATACACACCAAGGTGCTAGTCAAATGTCAGGAGAGGATCTTTCATTTGCAAATGGCAGACTGGTTTGGTCCTAAAGATCTAAAAACGTTGCAAGTCTGAAACTTTAAACAGTCAGGCCTGCACTTCCTCTTTTTTGACAGTAAATATGCACTGACAATGGAACCAGTGTTGCACTAGGTAACGACCAAAACACATTCAAAGAGCGTGACAGGACAACACGAGAGGTGGCATGACGACGAGAAAGGGACAAGAGACAGGTGTTTGTGTACCAAGGAAGATGGAATAAATCTAAAGTATGTTTGCAGTCACAAGGTGGAGAACAGTTGCTGTGGTGAACAGGAAGTAAATCCCCAGAGATGACCACCATGAAGCCTTTGTAGGAGCAGCAGTGTTTTCAGAAAGCCTGTTAGGTGTGGAGGTGTTTGTTACGGGTGAGAGGAGGAACTCAACAGTAGCCAGTAGCAGAGTGCCTCAGCCAGTTTTGTTAGCATCAGTTTCAACACGTCAACCATCCACAACTCCACATTCTGCTCGTGTCTCGACAGGATCCTCGACAGGATTCTTAACCTTTAAAAAGGTTAAGAATGTAGGGACGTTCCGGAGAAGTCTCCCTGGTCCTGACTGTTTGTGTGTGTGTGTGCGTGGAGTCAAGGTCTGGGGTTGTGGATGCTTGTTCCAGTAGGTGTGTAAGGAGGTCTGGAGAGGCCTGGTGGTGAAAGCCTGAGGATAGGGAGGCTGGAACGAGGAGGGGGATGGGGAGGAGGAGAAGGATGGGGGAGGGGGATGGCTTACCAAGGTCAGCTCCTCATTCTGCCTGACAGCCTCTGTGTAAGAGCCATCAAGTTTGCTCTGCAATTCAGTCAACAGATCTTTGAGCTGAAATGAAGTTTGAGATGATGTTTATCACGGGGGCGTGTGTGAAGTCGAGTCCAGGGAGACGCTACGTGGTGGAGGAAGGTAGCTAACAGCAAGTACCCAGGCAGCTAGGGGGCCCAGCTAGGGGGCCCAGCTAGGGGGGTCCAGCTAGGGGGGTCAGCTAGGGGGTCCAGCTAGGGGGGTCCAGCTAGGGGGTCCAGCTAGGGGGTCCAGCTAGGGGGGCCCAGCTAGGGGGTCCAGCTAGGGGGGTCCAGCTAGGGGGTCCAGCTAGGGGGCCCAGCTAGGGGGTCCAGCTAGGGGGTCCAGCTAGGGGGTCCAGCTAGGGGGGTCCAGCTAGGGGGTCCAGCTAGGGGGCCCAGCTAGGGGGGTCCAGCTAGGGGGTCCAGCAGTTTCTTCACTTTAGTGGATATATTTCTGAACACACATCGCTGTAGATATTGTCTCTATGGCACCATGATCACAAATGTTTTCACTCTTGATGAGGCCTAGTTAATATGTGCACTGAAACAAGCCCAGAAATTGAGCCTTATTCTTGTGTGTAACTGTCATGAATGTAATTACCGTCCAACAAGCATGCAGGCGTTTGTGTTGGTGTAGCAGATAAGGTGCAAGTGACTACGTGAAGTGTAAAACCTGTGCATGTGATCGTAAAACAATCACCTAATGAAATGTGATAAAGTCATGTCCCTCCATGTGGAAACACATGGAATACAAACACACAGACAAACACTACATACACAGCCATCCACAAAATCACTACTACTATACCATTATGATGTCACTCACTATGACATCACAGAAGCACTACTACTATGCCACTATGACATCACAGAATTACTACAACTACACCATTATGACATCACCCACTGTGACATCACAGGGAGGAGTCAGGACGTGAGGCCGCTCACCTCTCGGACCTCCGTCACGTAGGTGGCGCTCTCGCGCTCCGCCCGCTCTAGCTCCGCCTCCAGGTGCTGCTTGTCTCGTCTCACCTGAGGAAGACCACGTCAATACAAATACAGCCTACTGCATCACAGCACTGTAAACTGCGTGTGTGTGTGTTGCGAGGACCTACGTTTTCCAGCTCTCCAACATCGCTCAGTCTTTCCACTTCCTGTTCCAGTGTTGTGACTTTCACACTCATCTGAGGAAGACAGGAAGAGGGAGGGGGGGGGGGGTGAGTGTGTAAACCTTTTGTTGGATCACTCTGAAGAGCAGGACTCTCTCTGGCTCTGACCTCTTTCAGCTCCACCTGACCCAGTTCCAGCTTCACCTTCCAGCGAGACTCTTCCTGCTCCACACTGCTCTGCAGGCGCTGCAGGATGCCCTCCTGTGGACACAGCGGGTATTACACCCCTGTCCGTTCCAGGCACTCTTTTTATCATTTTCTGGCTATCTAGCATAAGCTAGTCTACAAGCTAGTCTACAAAGCTATCACTGTTTGTCCTTTTACTGTCTGAAAAACTATTTTTGAAAAAAGGTTGGTTGAAACACACACAAAAAAAATAAAAAGTTTCAAAGGTTGACAAAAGACACTCGGACACAAAACACCCCTTCCACTCACACAAAACACCCCTTCCACTCACACAAAACACCCCTTCCACTCAAGACACAAAACCGTCCCCATCCCCCCCTCACCGTCTCTGCCAAAACTTTCTTGTACGTCTCACAGTCTTTCTGTAGAACCTTCTGGGCCTCCTCGGACTCCTTCAGCTTGTCAGCCAGGCCCTGGAGATCCACAACAGACAGCAGAGGTGAAGCCACCGTGGTGGAGCCAGGAGAAGGCAGCTGAACGAGACGCGTCATAGGAGACGCGAGGGGAGAGCGCAGCGGGTCGCTAGCTCACCGTGAACTCCTCTGCTCCTGGAGCAGGAGGAGAAGCAGGGCTGGCCTCCGCTGCACGAACCTCGGACGCCGCACTCTCAAACCTCTGCAGCCATTCCTGGTGGTCCTGAGAGGAAGAGCAGAAAGGAGGATGAACAGTCACACCAGAGGGCCATGGAGGAACATGAGAAGGGAGGTGTGGTTGGGGGTCGGAGACAATGGGAGGCCTTGTGGTTCAGCTTGCCTGTTGGGTGGGCAGAGGGACGTGAGGCAGCAGTCTGTGGAGAACCTCTCTGCACTCCGCCTGGGCTGAATCCAGACCTGTCTGGCTCTCCTGCAGGGGAGAGGAGGATGATGGAGAGAGGGAGAGAAGGAGCACAGGGGAGATTTAATACCAACTGACACTGAACACTCCCTCCTTTCGGACATCTGACCAAAATCTCCTCTCAGACTGAGATTCAGCCCTCAGAAAAACATTTGCATCATCTGTGTTCTGGGAACCAGGCCCAGCCCCCCAGCCTAGCACTGTAGCCCAGATCCCAGCCCAGCCCGTAGCACCCTGACCCAGTCACCGCCACACCCTGGATCAGCAGCCAGCTGTCACCTCCAGCTCTCTACATATTAACACTGTGGGGTGTGTGTGTTTGTGTGTGTGTGTTTCCTGATGGGGTGCAACAGGTGTTGAGGAACTCCCAGTCAGTGACCAGAAGAGCTTCCTCTGCTACTGTAGCTGGACAGCTAGGAACAGCTGTGACATAGTTCAGACTGTACCCTGCTCTGTGTGTGTGTGTGTGTGTGTGTGTATATATATATATACACACACTGTGTGTGTGCGTGTGTGTTTGTGTGTGTGGCGGTGACGAGGTGCCGCAGCAAAAATACACCTCTCCACCACAGAAATGCTAAGTGTCTAATTCTTCAGCAGATGCTACCTTGAGACATCCAGCTCAACATGTACATAAGGCCGGGCCTGGCTGGTCTGAGTGACTCTGTAGAGGTTAACAGCTGCGTGGAAACATCTACAGACTAGTGCAAGCACCCACAACCACACAGCTCAGATCATCATTACAACACATGACACTTCCACACCACCAATCAAACCTGAACCCACTGACCATTATCAGCCCGCAGCAATTAGCTCGGAGGGAATATATACATAGAGGAAGGATGTTTTAAAAAGTAATCTCTCTCTAGACCATAAGGCGATTCAGTTGAACTGAACAGACGGCATACTGATCATAGCAGTGCTGATGAGGTTATGTAGATCACAAAGCAAGATGGTCATACTGATCATAGCAGTGCTGATGAGGTTATGTAGATCACAAAGCAAGATGGCACGCATGCTCGATTTGACGACAGGTAATGTATGAGTCACATGATGCCACAGGGAGCCAAACAGCTAATGGACGTCATGAATCTCAAACTAAATGACAATCGAGGTGAAACAGGTTGTAAGTGCACTGCACACTCATTTCCAAATGTCAGTTTCTAATCTTAGGCGTGGGCTTGGAGTAACTGCTGGGCGGTATAAAAAAAAAGAGTTGCAGTCGAATGAGTCTGTTAAAAGGCTGATGGATTGTTGAGCTGCGTCTTAGCAAGCAGAACACATTATGTAGCGCTAGGTTCCAATCCAAACTAATTAGTTCTGAGGGGGGGGGGGGGGGGGGGGGATAGTACACTGTAGCACAACAGCTTTACAAACTGCCAAATGTTTAAGATACGGTGGGAGGGGGTGGAAGAGGGAGAATGAGTATGCAGCATTTGTATGAAGGATGTAACAATCTCACTTGCTGATTATGGAAAAAGATTTTTTGCGAGGGAGGGGCGGGGCCGGGAGATGCATCAGACTTGAGTCTAGAGTGAAGCAGACTGGGAGGGGAGGGGGGTTTTCGAACCTTGGCGGTCTTGCTGAGTTTCCCCTGCAGCATGGCCTCAGTAGCAGCCAGAGCCTCCATAGCACTCCAGTTTTTCTCCCGAAGCTCCTGCTTAGTTTCAGAGAGACACCACTTACAGCTCAGCCTCAGGGAACAGGACCCAGTGACCCAAAAACACAACCTACAGAAGGAGGACAGGGAGCTGGAGAGATACTTCATCTGCCGCTCTCGGTCGGTGGGGATAAAAAAAGGCTTTTTGGCTTGGTCAGGTCAGGCACTACATCTGCCCACCTGGACCACTACCACAGAGTCAAAGGAGCAAGTGTTTACGACAATAATCTGATTTTCCTGAGTGAAGAAATCCTCTGCTTGAGGACAGGATTCCGCCACACACATTACAGAATCAATGTGAGTGGGCGGAAAAAATGTCATCTACTTCAATTAATTATACACCTCGTCAACGAGGTAGCACTTTCTGAAAATACGTGATTGCTGTTATGCCCTGAAGTATCCACACGCACAGACATGCACGCAGGCACACGCGTTCACGGGCAAAGACTGATTCACACCTGACATCTTAAGATGTAACATTACGCTCAACTGGGCTAAAGAACTAAACTACACATGTTAAAGGAGACACTTCTCCATGTCAGAAACAATCCCCCTGTCTGGATCTGGGTCCACAGGAGGTCAAGCGAGAGGCAGCGAGAGGCTGAGATGAGGCAGCCGGAGAAACACAGGACACTGGATGCACGGGGGTGAGGCTGGGGGGGGAGGGGAGGCAGGGGGTGAGGCTGGGGGGGAGGCAGGGTGTGAGGCTGGGGGGCCGGGGGGACGTACGTTGTTCTTCTTCCTGTGGAGCTCCAGAGAGTCTCTCAGCTCCTCCAGGTCAGCCTGCAGGCCAGACACCTGCTTCTCCCTCTCCGCCAACCTGGGAGGTGGGGCAAGACGACGTCAGGAAACTGCCAATACCCCCAGAGGGACAGTAAAACAAGGTGAGCAAAACAAGTTCTGGGAGATGATCCAGTACTCACGCAATCAGCATCTCTGAGGTGGGAGCTGCTGTCTGGGACTCCTGCTTTGGGGTCAAAGGCAGAACAAACAAATGTGTCATGTCATTTTTCTCTTATCCTGATATGATGTTGAACAGTGAAGCCTCTGTTCATTACCTGTTGCTGCTGCAGCTGCAGTTGAAGCTGCTGTTGTAGCTGCTCTTCCTTGTCGCTCATCTCCCTGGCTCTGCCCTCCAGCTCCGCAGCTCTGCCCTCCAGCTCTGCCTGCAGACTCTGCACCTCCTGCTCCCTGGATGCCAGCCTGCAGCAGAGGAGAAGCAAGGTTCACGTCTCACAACTTGGGGACGGAGGGGGGTCGGTGTCTGGGTAGGAAGGGGATGCTGGTGTGGGGGCGGAGGTCTGTGTGTGTGGTAGGACTCACTGGGCCTGCAGTTCCAGGTCTCTGGAGGAGGTGGAGCTGGTCTCTTCAGCCTGCTGCTGTTTCAGCTGCTCAGCCTCTGACTGCAGGGCTGCAACTTGCTTCTCTAGGGCCTGGACACACACACACACAGTCATACACTCCTTCGGACAGCACAAAAACCGAATTCCTCGATTTCGTTCGAGTACATTGTTCACAATCCAAACATGTCAGTGAAGCTGGGAGCTCCATCCAGCAGGGGGAGTCTTGGTGCGCTGGAGCCTGGAAGGGAACACACCTCTACGGCCTTCTGCCTGGTGGAGCTGCTGTCCAGGGCTGTCTGGAGGCTGTCCTCCAGCACCTGGATCTGATCTTCCCTCTCCTGCATCCTTAAACACAACACCACACGGTTAGCCCTCATCCTTAAACACAACACCACACGGTTAGCCCTCATCCTTAAACACAACACCACACGGTTAGCCCTCATCCTTAAACACAACACCACACGGTTAGCCCTCATCCTTAAACACAACACCACACGGTTAGCCCTCATCCTTAAACACAACACCACACGGTTAGCCCTCATCCTTAAACACAACACCACACGGTTAGCCCTCATCCTTAAAGACAACACCACACGGTTAGCCCTCATCCTTAAACACAACACCACACGGTTAGCCCTCATCCTTAAACACAACACCACACGGTCAGCCCTCATCCTTAAACACAACACCACACGGTTAGCCCTCATCCTTAAACACAACACCACACGGTTAGCCCTCATCCTTAAACACAACACCACACAGTTAGCCCTCATCCTTTAACACCACACGGTTAGCCCTCATCCTTAAACACAGCACGGTTAGCCCTCATCCTTAAACACAACACCACAAGGTTAGCCCTCATCCTTAAACACAACACCACACGGTTAGCCCTCATCCTTAAACACAACACCACAAGGTTAGCCCTCATCCTTAAACACCACACGGTTAGCCCTCATCCTTAAACACAACACCACACGGTTAGCCCTCATCCTTAAACACCACACGGTTAGCCCTCATCCTTAAACACAACAAGGTTAGCCCTCATCCTTAAACACAACACCACACGGTTAGCCCTCATCCTTAAACACAACACCACACGGTTAGCCCTCATCCTTAAACACAACACCACACGGTTAGCCCTCATCCTTAAACACAACACCACACGGTCAGCCCTCATCCTTAAACACAACACCACACGGTTAGCCCTCATCCTTAAACACAACACCACACGGTTAGCCCTCATCCTTAAACACAACACCACACGATTAGCCCTCATCCTTAAACACAACACCACACTCTTAGCCCTCATCCTTAAACACAACACCACACTCTTATCCCTCATCCTTAAACACAACACCACACTATTAGCCCTCATCCTTAAACACAACACCACACGGTTAGCCCTCATCCTTAAACACCACACTCTTAGCCCTCATCCTTAAACACAACACCACACTATTAGCCCTCATCCTTAAACACAACGCCACACTCTTAGCCCTCATCCTTAAATACAACACCACACAATCACTCCTCTAGCTCGTCACACAAAACCCCAAAGTTTTAGCTACAATAAAAAGCTGTGTGCTCCTGTTCAGGGACTTACTTGCTCTGCAACTCGTCCACGATGGAGTCGGAGGAGGACTGGAGGAGGAGAAGGGGACAGAAGTGAGCGGGAAGCAGAGCTACATCACTGCAAGGTCAGAGGTCAGGAACACAGCTCTCCTACCTGTTCAGGTATATGGAGCCTCAAAGCCTCCAGTTCTTGTTTCAGAGCCTCGCTCTCCACCCTCACAGCCTGCAACAACACAGAGCACTTTCAAGCTCTCGGTTCAGGGAGATAAATTCACCACCGTGTCTGCAGACAGCTGATCTCAGTAAGGATTTGCTGCAGCGTGGACGCTTTGTGACAGTCTGATTGGCAGCCGCAGCTATCCCTTCCCTCTGCTTGGCCAATCCGACGCTCCTGCTCACCTTTAGCTCCTCCTCCTTGTTGGCCACCTCGATCAGGCCGGCCTTCAGCAGGTCCTCCACAGTCTTGATGTTCTCCTCTCGCTCCTGGACGCTGTGGGGGGAGAGGCATGGGGATGACGCAGGGAGAAACTAGGGGGACAATGTTTACAATGCTGACTGAAAGCAGAAGATCACCCCCCCCTCCTCGTGTTTGATGTGCCCTTTTCTCACAGACCTCTTCTGGAACTGGTCGAAAGCCAAATGAGAGGCAGTCTGGGAGAGAGAGAGGGAGGGGGGAGAGAGAGAAGGAGAGGGGGGGAGAGAGAGGGAGGGGGACAGAGAGAGAGGGAGGGGGAGAGAGAGAGGGGGACAGAGAGAGGGAGGGGGAGAGAGAGAGAGCGAGAGGGAGGAGACACAGAGATAAAGAAGGAGTTACGAAATGTGCATTCTGAGGGGGTCGATGGCTGAAAAGGTTGATGTTGTAGAAAGCGGTTTCCACTCTGACCTGGTCAGAAATCTGAGCCTGCAGATTCTGGAAGTCTGCTTTCAGTGACAAGTTCTCATTGTGCATCGCCTGAGAGCAGAGAGGGAGGGGAGAAAGAGGGAGGGACGTGGGGAAATCAAGCTTTTTGAAGTTCACCATGACCCACAAAACATCAAACTGGTATTTATAACCACAAGTGAAACTGCTTTATAGAGGCTCTGCACGGCTCATTACAGCAGGAATGTGCAGCACGACCAAATGTCTGAGAGAGAGAGACAGAGAGACACAGAGAGAGAGAGAGAGACAAAGAGAGAGAGACAGAGGGGGGGGGGGGGTACAGGTGTTGTACCTGCATGTTGGTCTCTCTGCTCGCCCCACTGCTTCTCTCAGCGTTGAGGGAGTCCTCCAAACTCATCCTCTGCTGCTCCTTCTCAGCCAGCCTGAACACACACACACACGTCAGGAGCCAGGCGAGGGAGGGAGGGAGGGAGGTGGTCTCAGAGGGAGAGGGAGGCGGTCTCAGAGGGAGGGAGGTGGTCTCAGAGGGAGGGAGGTGGTCTCAGAGGAAGGGAGGTGGTCTCAGAGAGAGGGAGGTGGTCTCAGAGGGAGAGGGAGGTGGTCTCAGAGGGAGAGGGAGGTGGTCTCAGAGGGAGAGGGAGGTGGTCTCAGAGGGAGAGGGAGGTGGTCTCAGAGGAAGGGAGGCGGTCTCAGAGGGAGGGAGGTGGTCTCAGAGGAAGGGAGGCGGTCTCAGAGGGAGAGGGAGGCGGTCTCAGAGGGAGGGAGGCGGTCTCAGAGGAAGGGAGGTGGTCTCAGAGAGAGGGAGGTGGTCTCAGAGAGAGAGGGAGGTGGTCTCAGAGAGAGAGGGAGGTGGTCTCAGAGGGAGAGGGAGGTGGTCTCAGAGGGAGAGGGAGGTGGTCTCAGAGAGAGGGAGGTGGTCTCAGAGGGAGAGGGAGGGAGGTGGTCTCAGAGAGAGAGGGAGGTGGTCTCAGAGAGAGGGAGGTGGTCTCAGAGGGAGGGAGGTGGTCTCAGAGGGAGGGAGGTGGTCTCAGAGAGAGAGGGAGGTGGTCTCAGAGAGAGTGGGAGGTGGTCTCAGAGGGAGAGGGAGGTGGTCTCAGTGGGAGAGGGAGGTGGTCTCAGAGAGAGGGAGGTGGTCTCAGAGGGAGAGGGAGGGAGGTGGTCTCAGAGGGAGAGGGAGGGAGGTGGTCTCAGAGGGAGGGAGGTGGTCTCAGAGAGAGAGGGAGGTGGTCTCAGAGGAAGGGAGGTGGTCTCAAGAGGGAGAGGGAGGGAGGTGGTCTCAGAGAGAGAGGGAGGTGGTCTCAGAGAGAGAGGGAGGTGGTCTCAGAGAGGGAGGGAGGTGGTCTCAGAGAGAGAGGGAGGTGGTCTCAGAGAGGGAGGGAGGTGGTCTCAGAGAGGGAGGGAGGTGGTCTCAGAGGGAGAGAGAGGGAGGTGGTCTCAGAGGGAGAGGGAGGTGGTCTCAGAGAGAGGGAGGTGGTCTCAGAGGGAGGGAGGTGGTCTCAGAGAGAGAGGGAGGTGGTCTCAGAGGGAGAGGGAGGTGGTCTCAGAGGGAGAGGGAGGTGGTCTCAGAGGGAGGGAGGTGGTCTCAGAGGGAGGGAGGTGGTCTCAGAGAGAGAGGGAGGTGGTCTCAGAGGAAGGGAGGGAGGTGGTCTCAGAGGAAGGGAGGGAGGTGGTCTTACTAGAGAGGTTTTACTTACAGCTTCTGGAGCTCCTCAAAGTGGGAGACGTGAGCAGCCTGTAGGACAGAGGAGACACAGGAGTCACCACCTCATACACACACCTCATTCTACCTTTCACACATACACACACACACTTTTCTCTGACACCTGTCTCTCTGCTCTACATACCTGGGAGCTGACCTGGGCCTGCAAGGCCTCAACCTGGACATGGAGTCCCTTGTTTTCACCAAGGAGCTCCTGTCATGAAACAAACAAACCACTCATCATATAAACACCATGGTAGGTGTGAGTGCTGGTGTAAGAGGGGCCCTGGGCCATGCTCCTCCTGCCCACCTGGAGCTGGCCCTGCAGGGCGTCGTCTGGGACTCTGTGCTGGGACGCCTCCAGAAGCTGCAACACCTTCTGCTCCATCTGCTCCTTGGACACCATGGTGTCTGTCAGGCTGCTGTGCAGAGTCAGGATCTCCTGGTTCTTGTTGTTCATCTCCGTCTCCACGGCCAGCAGCTGGTTCTGCAGCTCTGAGAACACACACACACGCTGGATAAAAGCCACCTACACATGGTCATCACCTGAGTGGAAGCCTGGGTTCTCTGCTTCTCCTCTGCCAGGGTGGAGGTGAGGGTGGAGGTGAGGGTGGAGGTGAGGGTGGAGCCTGCCTCACCTTGCTTGGCGGCCTGCAGCGCCTGCTTGTCAGAGTTCACTCCGTGGAGGTAGTTCTGCAGCTCGTCCCAGCGACGCTTCGTATCCTGCAGCTGAGCCTGATGACAGGAACCACACAGTCATGATACAGCGCCAGCCCTCATCCCAGCCCTCCCCCCACCCAGCCCTCATCCCAACCCTCCCCTCAGCCCTCCACCCCAGCCCTCACTCCAAACAGTCACAGCACACCCTAAAGGTATGGAACACACAGGCCCACTGCCGCTGGAGGAAGTGGTGCTTTTGCCGAGCACAAAGACTCCGACAGCCTTCACTTCCTGAACCGACAATCCCCTGCTTCCGTGCTCTTCTATAACCCTCCCTCCCCACCTCACCGCCACAAATACATTCATAACAAACATGAGTCATGTGGTGTGCTAGGAGGCAGTAGGGGGCCAGACCTCTGCCTGCTTGTAGTTGACCTCCAGGGACTTCCTCTGGTGTTCCTCCTGTTGCAGCTTGCTGGAGGTCTCTGCCAGCTCCTTCATCAGGCCTGAGCACTCAGAGCGCAGGTTGTTCAGCTCCGCAGACTGCCTGCCCGTCAGGAGAAACACCACACCAGTTACACCCAGTAACCACACCTGGGACGGTGGGGTTCATTCCAGAAGGATTTGAACCTGCAAGCTCTTGATGTGTGGCCAGAAGCTCTGGACAGCAGTCTGATAAACAAGGTGTGTGGGGGGGGGGGGGGTCATGTGACTCACTTGTTCTCCATCTGATTGGTGGCTGAGCTCACAGCGTCTCTCAGTATTTTGTTCTCCTGCTGCAGACGGCTGATCTGACTGTCCTGCTGCTCTCTCACCTGCTGGAACTACACACACACACACACACACACGTCAGTCTCTGCAACAGCCAACAGCACTGCAGGCGTTGCACGGCGCCTCTCCTCAGAGCTGAGACAGAAGGTCACCTTCATCTGCATGTCCTGGTAGCTGCCCTGGGCCTTGGCCTGGATGACGTTCATCTCCTTCTCCAGGGCCCCACGGTGCTCCCTCACCACAGCCTCAGCCCGGACGCTCTTCTGCTTCTCCAACTGCAGCTCCTGACAGGGACACGGGTCACATGACGGGCACAGCCACGGGTCACATGACGGGCACAGCCACGGGTCACATGACGGGCACAGCCACGGGTCACATGACGGGCACAGCCACGGGTCACATGACAGGCACAGCCACCCAGTTTCCCCAGACATGGGAGATGCCCGTTGAATTGTTCCTCTTACTTTAGGACAAGGCTTAAATCATGTCTGAGAAGACTGGACCTTTACGTCTGGGGGAACAGCATGTGTGACGTGGGTCGGTAGCAAGGAGGAGGAAGGGTGGAGGTGGAGGAAAGGGGTAGAGGAGGGGAGGTGGAGGTGTAGAGGAGGGGAGGTGGAGGGGTAGAGGAGGTGGAAGAGGGGTGCTGTACCTGGCTGAGCTGCTTGACCTTGTCCTTGGCTATGGAGGCTTCTTCCTGCAGGGTGTTGAGAAGTCTGTCCTTCTCCTGGGCTGACGGGTCGGCCTTGACGGTGGACTGAAGAACACAGAGGAAGACACAGTTTGATAACAGGACGGAGGGGGGGCGGGATATGACTTGACCGACCACAGTCTTTCCTTTCCCTGGCTCCTCTCCCTGGCCCCTGGAGGGGCCTGGGGGGGCCTCCCTGGGGGGTCCTACCTTGTGCCAGGCCTCCAGGGCGTTGGGGCTCTTCTCCCTCAGCACAGCCACCACGCTGACCACCTCGGCCTCCGTCAGTCCTCCCAGCCCAGCCAGCAGCTCCTTCAGCTTCACCTCAGAGTTCTCTGTAGAGAACACACACACGCACAGCGACATGTTAGACCCAGACAACATCACAGGGCTAGAAATAAGGCCTTACACACAAGTTGAAGAATGACACCATCATCATGTAGGATGAGAACATGGCTCACCTTTATCAGCCTCCATCTTCTGCTTCCTGCCACTCCCCTTGGAGGGGGCGTCGTCGTTGTGTCCTGCCTGGTGATTGGCTGGGGCAGCAGAGTCAGTCTGGGCATCATCAACTGGAGCTGGAGGAGGCAGTGAGTCAGTTAACAACACCGCCTCTCTCTACTGCCTCACCATCCAACAGCTGCACACACACACACACACTTCTCACCATGTTCAGTCTTCTGCTTCTTGGCAGAGTTCTTCTTCTTGCCCGTGGTGGTGGTGGGTGGGGGGGCACCATCCTGGGCCTTGGTCTCGGCCACAACTGGAGCCTCCTTCTTGGCCGGGGCCGGAGTGGGGGCCGGGGCCACCTTAGTCTCGGGCTGGCTCTCCTCCACTAGACAGGAGCAGGTGGGAGAGCAGTTTACCACTGATGATGTGGACATTCATTAACTCATAATGTGGACATTTGTATCTGTAGCCCCTTTTGAACACGTAAATATTTTGGGGGTTGCCGATGTGCTCGTGGTTAGTTGGTAATTCCCTGTCGGCTCCTTTCTCTCATGACCACAGGACACACACACGCACGCACACAGAACGATATCTACTCACCAGCCTCAGCCTTCTGCTTCTTCTTTTCCTTCTTCTTCCCAGCGGGCGGGGGGGGCGTCTGGGTGTGTTCGTCAGGCTGGGGCGGGGTGGAGCCGTGCTGCTTGCTGACAGCCACGGGCGTCTCCGCCCTGCGGCCCGCTGCCTTCGACCCGTTCACCTCTGGCTCCTCAGGGGAGCTGGCCGCGGCGGCAGCCTTGGCGGCGGCAGCCTGCTGCTTCTTCTCCTTCTTCTTCCTCTCCTTCAGCCCTGAGGGGAGCTCCACGGGGGCGGCCAGGGGGGCGGGGGCCGGGGTGGGCGGGGCCACGGGCTCCTCCTCCTCCTCCAGAGCGGAGCCATTGGCGGTGTCGCCCACCTCGAAGTCCCTCAGATCCTCCTCCGACTCTCCTCCCCCTCCTCCTCCACCGCTAGCCTCCCTCTTCTTGCTCTTCTTCTTGTCTCCCTTCTTGCGCGTGTCGGGTCTGGAGGCTGGCAGCTTAAGGTGGCGTTTCTGCCGTGCGAGCACCTCGTCGTAGGACGTCTCCTTCATGAAGAGCCAGAAGAAGAGGAACAAGAGGGCGATGACCAGGGAGGGGGCCAGGACCAGCAGGTACTGGGAGTCGTAGATGTCCATCGCCATCCTACACGGGAGAGGAGCAAACGAGAGGGGGAGTCCATTTACATTTTAGTCATTTAGCAGACGCTCTTATCCAGAGCGACTTACAGCAAGTACAGGGAGATTCCCCCCGAGGCAAGTAGGGTGAAGTGCCTTGCCCAAGGACACAACGTCATTTGGCTTGGCTCGGAATCGATCCGGCAACCTTCTGATTACTAGTCCAACTCCCTCACCGCTCAGCTCCATCACCGCTCAGCCATCAGACTCCCATTAGTCCGTCAGTGTCCAATCACAGCAGGGAAATCGAATCAAGTTCGATTTCTATGGCCCTTTTTACAACCAATGTCACAGAGGGCTTCACAAACAACCGTGAAACTGCCCCTCAACACACCTAACCCCTCAGGAAGGCCAAGAGAAACTCCCAGGACAACTGGGAGAAGACAGGGGGGAGAACCGTGGTGAGGACCCGTTCAGTGAGGGATCCCCTCCTCAACAGCAGGATGCCATTTTTTGTTTCACTCCGTTATCTAGCACGTTAACGTCAAGACCACTTCTGCTGGAGTCCCTCAAGGGCACAATCCTACATGTGGCGTGGTGGTACAGCGAAGGGAATTACGCCAAGCCATTCCCAAGATTAAGAACTCTGCCTCAGGCTTAATGAGTCAGACATGAACACCTGTGTTACCAGAGAGAACTCCACTTTCCCCCTCGCTATGAGACGGCATCTCTACACGCTAGAGGAGCAAGAGCAACACGTGTGTCTCTCTCTCTCTCCGTGCCTGTGGATGAGCGAGGCAGATTCAGGACCACTCTATATCCTGCCCTTCCCTCTGCCGTGTCATCGCTCTTCCCTGTGATATGATCCCATTAGCCTCCAGCACCCTGGCCACACAGTAACACCAGACATACAGAGCCCTGGGCTAGCCTAGCTCACCCTGTCTGGCTAATGATCGAGTACAAGATTCAGTAAACCAGTACTACAAGACATTCCCCCTCACCCTCCTGCTTTGACAAGCTCCTGAGCGGTCGCTCCCCTTTCTCAGGGCTCCTTGACATTCTAAACTCAAACTGGAGGGGCTTTGCGAGGGGCAAAAATACACCCAGGTGTTAATGTCACCCCGTGCTGCAGCTGCACATTCACGCAGGCCTGGTGAGAGGCTTGATAAGATCAGGACAGCTTTCTCCTTCCATCACAGGCCTCCTCCTGCCCAGTCAGACCCGTCGCCGGGAGCCTACACCCACCTTCCCCACCAGCGCCTGCGTTAGCAGCGGCTGTAGAGGCTCACATTTACATTTAGTCATTTAGCAGACGCTCTTATCCAGAGCGACTTACAGTAGGCAAGTAGGGTGAAGTGCCTGGCCCAAGGACACAACGTCATTTGGCGCGCCCGGGAATCGAACTGGCAACCTTCGGATTACTAGCCCGATTCCCTAACCACTCAGCCATCTGACTCCACACATGCTCACCAGCGCACGTCAGTCACTGTAAGGAATATTCATCCTTACGTCTCTGACACCACACTGTGGGTTCCTCACAGTCCCTGGAACAGGGCTGGGTTAGTATGACTGGAGTACAGACAGGGCACAAAATAAGTAGCATCCACCAGCTAAATGCCGGTAAAACACACAGGAGGCTAGTACGTTCTCTACACTCACCAGCCCAAACAGCTATATGGTAATCGACTGAGTTGCTGGTCAGATTTGAACATTGACTAGCCATGCGAGCCCCCAAAGGCCAGGACTGTGTCCTAAATCATCATCTCTTTACCTCCTTTCAACAAATGTTTAACGGTCATTCGGTCAGTGCAGTGCTGGGTCATTGTGAGTGCACCGTGGTGCTCCACAACACTGGTGTTGACCGTGCTGATAATAGCCTCCTGCTCTGCAGTCCCAGTGATGTCAGCAGGAGCAGAGGAGGCTTGGGCTCCTATACCGGGCCCCTAAGGTAATTTGGATTAAGCAGATTACCCATGATAATACATTTAAGAATAACTTTCTGCTGCAGTGCCTCTCTCTCGCCCAACAGGCTTGGTCTCACCGTTTGAACACGGGCTCATAAACACCTCATTACTTCAGGTCTGACACACACGGCATACACAGCATACGTGCATACTCACTCCCTGACACACACACACACACACACTTCAGGGAGGAACAAGAAGGAAGGTATCGAATACATGTCAAAGCATTAGCTCACTAGCTAATTGTACAAAATGACTTAGAAGCTTTGGAAATTCCACAACGACAAAGCAGCTCCTCTCAGCGACAAGAGAATGTCTTCGCTGAGCCAGCAAACATTCTCTGACCAGGCTCTTGACAAGCAGAACATGGATTTCATTGTATGTGGTCTAGAGTAAAAAAAAAAATATATATATATATATATAGGAACGTTCAGTGTGACAGGCCTTGCAAGACCAGTGGTGTGGGTAGGCTTGGAGAAAGATTCCTAAGGGCACCGTACGTTATAAGGCGTGCAATTGTCGCAAGCAGCGAATAGCGAGGAGATGATATAGCTTTCCATAGAATAAACAGTGATAACACTTGTCTCAGTTGAGTATAATTTGCCTATCTGCTGCCTCACTTTAGGTCTACGTCCACATTGGTAGGGTCAGCAAAGGGTTAAAAAGAAGAATAGAGAGAAGGAAGAGAACATTTTAAGGTGTGTGAAAGATAAACTATGCAGTGAACTTGCCGAATAACACGAAGAGCGAGGTTGCGACATGACCGTTTGGTGAGGCCTCTACAGGGGGCAGATTCACACTGAGAATACAAGGTTGCAGACACAAAGCAATCACACAGGTCTACATAAATGGGTGCAAAAGCAAACAAGGATTAGCAATAGGCGCTAGCCCTAGTGCTCTCAGCGACAACACAGAGAGGAGAGTCTTCCAGGGCTATTTACTCAACATCAGTAACACCAGGGTGACGCCCTACTTTGGACAATCAGAGTTGAGAACGCGAGACCCAGGGCAAGAATAGAGGTCCGTGTTGGACAGGATGGGTGGGGTGGTTCGTGTCATGCCCGCAATATTGCTTTCTGCCTCAGAGGGAAGGCTGTAAGCGTTACTCAGTGCAGCCAGAGAGTCCAGTCCCAGAATTGAAACGAGACAGAGACAATGCTCTCTCGGACCAGTGGCTCCCCGGAATCTGAACCACTTGGCTGGCCAGAACTCATGCTTTGGCTGGGCGCACAAGTATGGGAACCTGGTATTAAAAAACACCTATTCCAGATTCATCTGTGTTGGGGGCAACGGGTCGACTGTTTACACAAAGCCAAAGCGCAGCACGTACCATCAACATGGAGATATGAAACTGACGTTTTTTCCAAAGTGACCTTGTGGATGAGTTAGACATTCAGGAACAAGCCTGTCACAATTCATAACTAGCCAACGAGGAGAGAGATAGGGAACGTGCCACACCGGTAGGAAAACGGCTATTCGAACCGCCTCAATATCCAGGTTGAGCCATGAAGTTCACTGCAGTGTGGGAGTTTATGATATCTCACACTGCTCCTAAGTGTAGCAGTTGGCTTGTATAACAGTAGCTCAGCCCAGTGTGGTTAATCCACCTCCTCGCACCATACCTGCAACAGGCCTCAAGCAATAGCGTAGCTGGCTACTAGCTGTCCTCCAAGAAGTTTAATAAAAGAAACTATGTACGCAATAACGTCTGCACTAAATAACCACCTTACTACCTAGCTGTTGTGTACTCTGATGTAGTATGGAAGGAGGGTCCATTCTGAGGTAAAGACGGCAGAAATTATAACCGTAGGCGTGAGCTGATTCCAAAGGAGCCCGGAAGAGTCTTGCTCTTGCCAGCGATGAGAAATACGGTTTTCTGTCATGTATCACCGTTCAAACGGCGTTCTGCTGCCAAGGCAAAGGGAGTAGACGCGAAAAACGTATCAATTGCTTTGAGGAAATTATTTGTGAGGATGACCCTTGTCACCGGTTTGACTATGATCAACAATAGAACACCATCTTTGAATCGCCTTGTTAAAAAGTTACAGATGTCAACTGCAAGGGGGCAAAGTTTTTAAGATACTTTACAAACTAGTTAACGACAAGGACCACTCCATCATGCGTGCAATCTGTGGATAAATTGCATACTATGTTAAAGTCATGCTCAAAAAATGTTGTCTTTCCGAATCACGTTATTTGGTATGTTGCCAACCAAAGCAACACCCACTTAAAAACAAAACAATTGACAATTTTCTGTGCTATGCTCACACCATGCATACCATGCTTGGCTTGCTACTAATACTATTACTCATGGCTAGCTAGCCGCCGATGTCAAGTCTTTATTTAAACGGGTGCACATGTCGATAGCTTACTAGCAAACCCGTGTCGGGTTATCAAATTTATATTCCGTAGAATAACACTACCACAGTACCGGTAATGTTACCAAAAAGTCAAACTTCACGAACTTTTGCTACATAGCCTGCCAATGCCATTTACGACTAAATGCAAGATAACTAGACAGACAATTTGGGTTAATACAATCGTTTAACGTCGAGCTAGCTTCACACAGCTAGAGCTAGCAGGCTAACCTGTACAGTAAGTACCCAAAGAGCTTCTTCTGACCACTGACGGTACCAAGTCCATCATGGCATGCACGGGGATAGCTAGCAACAGCTAACTGTCAGTGGGCTAGTAGTATCACTGACAAGAACATACATAATGACAGACACAAGCCCCCATTTTGCAGCGATGTGAAGGCATGCGTTGTGTCGCTAATGGTGCTAATAGTCAAGACAGTAAACGTCTAATGAAAGAGGAACTTTCCAATAAAAAGCACAATGGAATGGCAATTCAACGAAATAACTCGCTCAAAGCAATGACCCAGCCTTCTTTTCCCCTCCCTTTAAATCTGTGTCTTACGTCCCGATTTTTCGGCATGGCCTTGAGGGCTAGTGCCAGGCCTAGCTAGCCAGCTAGATGCATGGCTTAGCAAAGACTCAAATTGTTAGCAAACATTAGTTTAGCTACATGTAAACTGTCAAGACTGTCGCTAGTCCACGTACCTGACGTCTTGTATTGTCGCGGTTAGCTATGTAGCTACCAAGGGAATTAAAAAATGAGACGTTTCCTCCGCTGTAGATAGCAGCGGCTCAAGTTCCCAAAGCAGCTCCTCCAACCTCCTGCTATGTCCGTCTGTCTTGTGTTTCGCTTACGCGGGGGCGGGCCGGGAGCCGGCCGTTCTCGTACAAAGCTAGGAAGGGGACTGAACGGAGGGAGGGGGCTCACGCTGGATGTGGGCGAGGAAGAGTGGGTGTTCCGGGTCCACACGGCCACACCCATCAAATTATTATTATTGTAGAACATCATTTTCGTTAAAAAAAAAAACAAAAAACATCGAAAACAAACATTGACGAAGAGAAACGTATAGCTGTAACAAAATACAATACAACAGAGTTTAAAATTGTATTTTACTGGCAAACACCTTAAAAGGGCAACATAACCTCAAGTAAATAGAAAAAAATCCTACAGTTTATTCTCATGTCCCTCCATGGCCCCCTTCCCAGCCCTCTGGCATCCACTCTCTTGCCAATGACTCATTCCTCCTCCGTCTCCATGGACACAGCCTCTCCCATGACCTGCAGCTCTGTTTCGTAGCGTCTCTTCAGGCCTCTCAGATAGATGCGCAGGCTGTCAGGGTCCAGTCTGGAGTTCCTGGCTGTCTGCAGGAGGCGGGTGGCCAGGTGGTATACTGCTCTTTGGCAAAGAGTTTCCGGATTGGTGTGCTGCTTGGTCTGGAACCGGGGAGGGCGGATGCACAGCGGGGTGTTGGGGGAGGAAATGTGAAGGAAGAACACAAGCTGACATTTTGTTTATTTTTGTTTGAAAGAAAAGCAGGATTAGAAGGGAAGGCCGTACCGATAGCTGCTTGCTGACTTTGGAAGCGATCGTCTTCGCTTCTTGAATGACAGAATCAGGCAGAGCCGTCATCTCTGCAGCCCTCAGACCTAACATGAACACTGAGGTAAATATTCTACCTTTGAGAGTCAGTCAGTCAGTGTTAATCGTCATTCCCCTAGTTACCCTACCATAGTTCCTCTCCTCGGAGCAGCCTTGACTCAGTAGATAGGTGTAGACCAGGCTCTCTGTTCCGGCCTCAGCAGAGCGTGTGTGCTGGACCTCCATGTGTTGGTTTTCAACGTTAGGATACAACGTCTCCAACTGGCAGAGCTCCAGACAGTGTGTGGCAAACAGAGTGAAGGCCTGAGGCAAACAGGAGAACAAAGAACACACACCTAACGCTGTGATGTTGGGTACTCTTCGATCCCGACGGACTGCTCACAAACGGTTTTGTTGGTGAATCAACAGCGCCGTTGGATTTGGTCGCGCGACCGACGCGTTTACGGACACATTTTGTTCAGTCGGAGAGCAGACATTCGTGTACAGAACAGCCAAGAGAAAGGCAAACAGACCAGTCACAACATGACTTCCTGATTGGATTTCAGCTCCACTGCACGAGGCATTTTAGACTTATCAGTACAGAACTCAGTTCCAGGCTGAGCAGAAAGGCCTGAAAGTAAAATCGAATCGACTGAGTCATTTGTTAGTGTCATATTAGAAGTGTTTCCTTCAGGAAGGAGCATGGAGCAGGGTGAGGTCAGCACACAGTACCTTGAGGCGGAGGAGGAACTCACAGACAGCGTGACAGAGGCCCACGCCCTCCTCAGCACTGGTGCCACGTCCCAGCTCGTCGATGATGATGAGGGATCTGTCACTCACGTTGTGGATTATATATGAGACCTTAGGAGCACAAAGGCACAAGATGAAGCATTTTATTTGACATGGTTGTGGAGTATAAAAACAAAAATACTTATCAAAAATACAATATAAAAAAAGTTTTTACTCTGGCCAGTGTTTATTTTTTATTTTTACCTCTTTCATTTCCACCATAAAGGTGGAGGAGCTGGTTTCAAAATCGTCATCCACCCCGATTCTGGTGAAGATCTGATCAGCGATCCGTAAAGACGCATACTCAGCAGGGACATAGGACCCTGGGGGAGGTTCCACAGCCATTAAACAGCCGAGGACAGCCCCACTTCCAGTGGGTACAGGATGATCCCATCTGAGGGCTTTCATCATGTTGGGCTGGATGTAGGCACACCCGGCCAATGTTCGCCCTACCTGGGATTAAACCTGCCACCTCTGACTCCTTAAGCACGACCACAACCAGCTATGCCAACGAAAAGCTAGCAAGTTACTAGTACTGGTGGCCTGTATACATACCTGAGGAAATAGTTTAATCTACATAGGCTAGTTTGACATCTCCACCCACCTATCTGAGCCATGATCTGGCAGAGTGCCACCTGTTTGAGGTAGGTGGACTTGCCGCTCATGTTGGGCCCTGTGATGATGACAAAGTTGCTGCCCTCGGAGATGTAGCTGTTGTTGGAAACGGGCTGCTGGCCCGCGATGCGCTCCAGGATGGGGTGACGACCCTGCTTGATAGCCAGGGTGTCTGTGAATTCGGGACGCACTGTAAGCAGAGGGTGAGTCACAGAGGCACAAACCAGGCAGATGAAACACACTTAAAAACACACTGCTGAATGTTAAGTGTTGTTCTCTGTAGGTTTGAATAAAAAATGCTATGGAATTTTTCCACAGCTATTTATTATGATGATGTATAACCTTAATGGTGTACATTAACCTATATAGTGTCCAGTGCCAAAATGGTTCTTGGGCCCAATTGGGCACAGAGATGTCTGGTTGAATACAGTGATGGTTACGTAACCGGGGTAATGTGAGAGGGGGTGCTGACTGCACTGGGGAGGGCAGACGACCAGCACGTGTCCATGGAGAGATCCTTTCAGACAGCTGAGGAGCGCTGTTCACCACCCCCATGTGCCTGAAGGGGTGGGGCGGGAGGGGGGCGGGAGGGGGGCGGGAGGGGGAGGAGGAGGGGCCTGGACAACGGAGTCCATCATTGAAAGAAAAAAAACTTTGCTTATAGAAGACAACGGCTTCTTTGTCAGTCCGACAGCACGGGGTGTTGCTGCTGACACACTGGAGCCCCTGTCGCTGCTTGATGCCATGTGAGGTTCAAGAGAGAGGCTGGGCAGCTTCAGACCAAGCAGGACAGAAGTCCCAGTGCTGTGGAGTTTGGGGGGGGGGGGCTTTCAGGAGGTATACGATGAAAGCGAGAACTTGATACTGTGTGAATGGTATGATTGTGGGGACTGGACTCACCGTAGTCTGAGATGGTGCAGGCGTTGGCTAGAGACAGCAGCATGTCTAGCATGGACACAGCATCAGAGAGCTTGTAGAGGCAGTGGATGTGCTCATGGACAGTACCCAGCAGCTGGCAAACCACCCTGGAGGCAGACAGGTGAGGACGATCAGAGAGACCACCACTTTGGAGCAGCCACACAAACAAATAGCCCCATCTACTGGGAGAGAATGGGAGTCCATACGACGTCACTTCTGTTTGTGTACTAGAACAGCCATTCCCAACCTTTTCTACTTTGCGGTCGCCCAACATCACCATTCCCAATTCCCATCCAAAAATTCAAGTTGAGAAAATCTGAGCCAAGAAAATTTGAGGCAAAACAAATTCAGCCCAATTTTTTGGGGGGAATGTGTTTTTAATTCCCCTCTTTAAAATGTTCACATGAATTTATGTTAAGTTTTGTTTGTTATGTAAAAAAGAAAAAGGTAGAAAGCAACATTAGACAGACACATTGGTGTAGTCTGTCAGTCGTCACTCACACATAGGACATGTGGAAGATCTCTCTGAGGGCCTCATCACAGCGGTCATTCATCTTCATCAGGTCTGCCGTGGTGAAGCTGTAGTTGTTCTTCTGCTTTGTGACCTGAGATAACCGTCACGGCAACGTCACGGCAACGTCACGGCAACGTCACGGCAACATCACAGTGTGTCAAGATAAGGCACTTTGGGTAAATACAGATCCAACTGTCCTGTTGTAGTAACCGTCACCTTGATGAATTCTGCTGGGAGCTTTCCATCAGGCAAGGCCACTCCCTCCATCTTCATCTGCATGAAGAACCCTCTGGAGGAGCTGAAACTGGTGCGCGTTGGCAAGCCGTGCTTCTCCCCCACCTGGTCCACCAGCCCTGGGCATCGGAAGGATACTCAGACATCCACTGTGGTTCCAATCTCTTTAAACACTTTACGATTTCTCTACCCTGGAAACAGACTAACGTCCATCCTTTTTGTGCCGTCACCTGCGATGTCATCCACAATCTCGGTGTACGCTCGCCGTGCGATGTCCAGGAACTCGTTGATGTCGGGGCGAACGGCGTAACACTTCTGAGTCCGCATGGTCAGGCTGCCCTTCGTGTAGCTCGTGTCGTCGTTGATGACCGTTTTGACCTGCTCCAGTATCATGTCAAATCTGAGGTCCAGATATAGCAAATGAAGGCATGGGACTCTGTAGTACGGTGTACCTGTACACCCATACAGTATACACTATACACTGTATACTATTCATACAGTAGGATATCCAGGGGATATTCATACAGAAGGATATCCAGGGGATATTCATACAGAAGGATATCCAGGGGATATTCATACAGAAGGATATCCAGGGGATATTCATACAGAAGGATATCCAGGGGATATTCATACAGAAGGATATCCAATCCCTTTTCTTTAACGCTGTTTGTAAGACACAGACGTCTGACCTGTTGTCTTCCAATGAGCTGCTGTATGCCTTGAGCAGAGCCGTGTCACAGTTCTTCAACACCATCTGTTCAGGTGATACAGAGAGGTTGTATGGTTGACGTTAAACCAAAGCTCCCCTTAAAAAACAAGAAGTGTTTCGAGATTTAGTTTGGAAATGGGAACCCATCTGGTACTCACTCTGAGAGGAGGGATCAGCTCCAGTGTATGCTTCAGCTGAATCACATGTGTAATCTTGGACTCTGCCACTTGAACCTTCGCATCGAGAGCAAATGTGTTGATTATTTCAATGTTCTGACTCAGACTTCACATAATCAGAAAACGATAACAGATGGAACGGAACTGTTTTTAAATCAGAGTGAATTTAGAGTATGCGCGCAGTAATCTAAAGTAAATATTTACCGTTTCCTGCTTGGGGATCTGGACTAGAGCAGAGAGCAGTTGGTCTATATCCAGAAAATGACCAATGGCTTGGGAAGGACACACAGTACAGTTAACTTAACGTGCCAAACAGCCACTAGCCTTGTGAGGTCAAGTCAGCATGTCAGACAGCAGCAATGCGTCAAGAGCCCCCCTGTAAGGCTTGGAGCTGACCGTTCTTCAGGCCGAAGAAGAGGTCCTCGTTCTGCAGCAGCTCCTGGACGGTGTCCAGACGGATGTTTAAGGTGTCCACATCCACAAGAGGCTCCAGGATGTTGGAGCGCAGCCGTCGACCTCCACCGGGAGTTTTAGTGTAGTTCAGCACGCCTAACAGGGTGTGCTCACTCCTACACACACACACATACGCACACACACACGCAGGCATGCACACACACACATGCATGCACACACACACACACATGGGTTAGGGTTGCACCTAAAACACCTCTGTATGGGTCAGAATAAATAACATACTATAAAACAATTGAACTCAGTGTTCCTCAGAGTCTAGCCTTTGTACCTGTGGTCCCTGTTATTGACTACAAGCTCCAGGTTTGAGGCAGATACAGAGTCGATCATGGCAGTTTGCTCACTGCCAGTGAAGATCACTTTGAGGGACTTTGGAGCATATATGGAGTTCTGAATGAACTCAAAGTATTTCAGCAGAGCGGCTGCAGCAGCCAGACAGTAGTACCTAGACACAAATAATAACATAATAATAATAACAACTATAAAATAAGTTAACCGTATTAAAACTGTGTGTTTATTCAGAGGCGAGGGTTGCATTATACATGGGTGGGTCATGTCCTATCCATTGTTTTAAATCAGAAAATCTAACCCCCCCCACACACTTTTTATTTTGAAAATTATATATATATATTTAACAGCCTCATCCTATCATGAAAAAAAAACGGTCCCACCCACATTAGAAAACCAACCTCCGCCCTTGTATCTACTGTGTGTTTTGCAGGCTCTGAGAGTACCTACTTAGCTTGCACCTCCATAAGCACCGTGCTGAACTCAGGGGCACACAGCTGCTGAATGTACTCCAACCCTTTCCTCTCATTGAAATACTTCCTCTGGATCGCCGTGAAAGCTACCGCCTGAAACGCAAACGAGGGGGGGCGCAGTTTGACGTGTGGAACGTTAGAACGTGTGGAACGTTAGAACGTGTGGAACGTTAGAACGTGTGGAACGTTAGAACGAACGCTGCGTGTGAACCCATCGGTACCTGGAAGTTCTCCGTGATAAGGCTGTAAAGCTTGGTTCCTTTTCCCTTCTCGCTAGCTGTATCTGGCATGAGGAGTTCCAGGGGAACCAAGATATGGAGCTTGGTGATGACCTGGGAAGGGGTCAGAGTGGTTTGGTTGGCCAGGTGCCTAGCTGTGCCATGAGCAACAAGACAGTTCTGAGATCCTCTGGATAGGACTGTTGTTATGTAACCGAGTTGAATTGGTTCAACTGTCTCAGTATAAATACCACCCACCCACATCATAGAAGAGCTAGCTTTAAGTAGCTGCTTAAATCAATGTTTATAAAGGTGGTGATTGCGTGACATACGGCAAGTCAGAGGACCAGAGTTTGAACCCCAAGACCAGGAGGTAGCTACACTAACGAGCAACGCAACTACACCTGCTTAAATTTGATTCATTTGTCCGCCACTTGTATCCTTCTTACGAACAGAATGTACAGCGGAACATCAAGGATTAGAAGTGGAAACAGGTGTACTGTCGTCTAGTCGAGCCAATGAATTGATCACTTTCTACCTTGGCGTAGGTTCCTGTGTCTGCAAACTGAGAGAGGATCAGCTCTGGGCATTTGAGGTTGATACTGGCCATGCCTATCTCTCCCCTGGCCAGGCCCCGCCCCTCTACCACGGCCACAATCACAGAGGCGCCCGCGGCCGAGGTGGCAGAGGAGCAGGTGGCCACTGCAGAGAAGGAGATGAAGTCAGATTCAGTGCAGGGCCTATATACAAACGTAATGAACATACTCCCTGGCACTCTTCAGTTTATATGTAGACTATGATGTTTTTGGCATTCTTGTAATTTCGACAATAATTTTTCTTTTTACTACTTTTTTCTATTAGCCTTTTTTGTTGTCATTTTTGCCACTTGTGTTTTGTAATATGTTAGCCTATTGTTTTTCAATTTATGTAGCTTTCTGAGCTTGCTATGTCACAAGAATGTCATTGGTACATGTGTATCAATAATGCACATGACAATAGGTCTGACTCTGACTATATCCATTGGTGTGTTTCTTTACTTCCAGAGTGTTCCGTCTGCGGCGTCCTGGCAGGGTGTCCGCTTGCCGTCCTCAGTCTGGGGGTGGCCGCTCCGGAGCGGAAAGACGAGCTGCTGAAACCGGACGAAGGGACGGATTTATCCGTCCGCCCCTGCCTGAAGCTCCGATTCACTTGACCTGAGAGTCATGGAGGTAGCTAATGAGCTGAGGAGGGTTATATTTTTTTTGGACCAATTACTCATCATAAGGCCATCTGCTAATAGACAAAAATATGATTATTACCAAATGACACAGACAGGAATTAGCTAGCAACCAAACCACTTGCTTGCTTAGAGAATTAACGGCCACAGCATCAAGGAAACTAGACAGGGTTTGCCAGTCACGACATGACCTTACTGGAGAGGACTGATGTTGGGCCTGCTTCTCCCGCAGCAGTCCCTGGCTGTGCTGCTGCAGCAGGATGTGGGGGATTTGAGCTGGAACTGGCAGCATCAGGAGAGAGTGAAGATGTTGTTTCACAGCCATGGCCGTGAGTCAAAGCTTGTCCGAAAGGTGACACAAAGCTTCCCCCGGAGTCTGAACTGTAGCCAGGTGTCACCTCATCTGTGCTGCTTCTTAGCATTTTTAGAAGTAGGCTTGTTCCTCTTTGGTTCAACTCTTAATTGTATGACAGGATATATAGCCTACTAATTTAAATTACATGTAATCATGGATACACCAAATAACTGATTTCACTTGTAGCTACAGCTGGCTAGATAGGTTATTTCCCGCCACATTCTCTTTGAGAACTGCACGCGGTTATCGCAACACCCAATTCAAGCGACAGATGTGCCGGCGAAGAGAGCCATTGAAACATATTTTAGATTATTTATCTTCCAATGGCTCTGGGCAGAGCCATAGAGTAAGGTTTAAAATGTTCAGTCTGGAAAATTTTACAACTTCACCGGTAGGGGCTTACTGGAGACACACTGACACTGTAGGTAAACCTGCTAAATTCAAGATGGCGCAGCACACGGTGGAAGACGATAACTATTTTGTCAGAGAAATTGAGAAAAATGACGGATCTATCTTGAAGATGAAGCAGTGCTTTAAAGGAGATGTGGGATGTGTGGTGTGGGATGCTGCAATCGTGCTTTCAAAATATTTAGAAACAAAACAGTTTTATGATCCTAAAACAGGTGTAAACAGATGGTCTCACAAAAGCGTTTTGGAGTTAGGATCAGGTACAGGAGTTGTCGGTCTAATGGCAGCAACGTTGGGGTAAGTTATTATACTAAACTATAGCTAATGAGCAAAAACTAGCGAAAACTTACGGGCGTAGTATAATTCATATATACTAACACAAGCTAGCTATCGAAGTAGCTAGCTCAACCTGCATCCTTGCTAACTGGGTACTGTAAGCAGCCAAGAACAGATGTACCGGTATCGGTATGTAACACAATCGCAACATTTACAACCACTGATTCGACATGAACTACATTCTTTTTAGAGCTGAAGTCACCGTTACAGACTTGGAAGATTTGCAGTCCTTACTCGAAGTGAACATCCGCGACAACCAGGCACTCGTCAACAGTGGATCCATCACAGCCAAGGTACTAAAATGGTTTGTACTTTTAGCTGCTTATAGTCCATTCATTATTTGCATGCACATAGCTACAGTTAATGCAAGCAAGCTTTTTGAATAACTCAGTAGTACTTTGCAGCTATCACAATGTGCCATAAAGTAGGATAGAACAATAACTATGGATTGTCTACAAATCACGAAAAATCCCTGTAATAAACCATATTTCCTGTTTTATAAAGGGGTGACAATGTGTCAGAATTCCTGCCACATCCTCATTTCATCCTAATGGCAGACTGCATCTATTATGAACAGGTGCTGTACAACTCCTCACAACACACTATTACTGCTGCTGCATACTTGGTTCCTTTGTGAACGTCCTGGTGCTGTAAGACCCATGTGAACCTGGTGGATGACATGATCTGTTGTCCCACAGTCTGTGAAGCCTCTGGTGGAAACTTTGAAGCTCCTGGCTGGTCCGGACACCTGCATCATCTGTTGCTATGAGCAACGCACCGTTGGCATCAATCCCGAAGTGGAGAAACGTTTTTTCGAGGTTTTGCATAACAGTTCATCTTACTAACGCTATTCAAACATGCATGTGCTTTCAACCATTCAACTTTAACCCTTGTCATACGTTTCTTTGACAGATGATTATACAAATCAGATGTCTAACCGTTTTGTTAGTGTAGGAGTGACTGCAGTGGTTTTCTCTTTAACGACTTGCTTATCCTCTGTGTTTTCCTTGATGTGTAGCTGCTGCTCAGAGACTTCCTGTGTGAAGAGGTCCCTTCGGAAATGCAGGACCCAGAGTTCAACAGTCCAGATATCCGCATCTTGCTTTTAAGGCTAGCAGCCTGATCTGTGTGTGGATGTGTGTGTGTTTGTGCGTGTGGGCCTGTGCGTGTGTGTGTGTGTGTGCATTGCAGCTCATGGAAGGAATTTCATTTACTGTAAGCGATATGTAGAATCAGATACGGGAAAAACCTGCAGACTTTCTCTGAACATATATGATCTCACCTCGGCCAGAATGAGATGTAGTGAGGTCACTCTACAGTTCTGTCTGCGCCGTGGGTTATTTTTATACCTCTATATACGGAGCTTCAACATTTCGGATTATGCTGTACGAAATACACGACAACAAACAAGTTCCATAATAAAAGATCAAGAAGTACGTCATGTAACATGTTCATTGATTTCTGCTTGTGTAACTTGTTTTGCCTAAGTCACGGGAGGGAAGTTTTATAGACTGGAAGCTGACAGTCGCTTCTGTGAGCGGCACACTGAGCACTTAGCTCAGAACGCGTGTGGAAAGTCCAGTGCTTACACACCAGTGAACAGCATGGAGCAGTGAACAATAAATCGCCTCTCTTGAGCAAGGTCCCCTGCTCAATCTATTGTGCGTGATAAGAGGATTACTGAGCCACAGGGATGGGAGCAGCTACCTGGCCTGGAGGAGGGGTCTTGGGGACGGGGATGGTTCGGGCTCGTCTCCTGTGACCCGCGCTCAGGATTAACGCCCGCTGCTGGCCGTATGGCACAGACAGATGGGCCCTGAACTCACAACAACACTCAGGTGTCAGCTGAAACGACCACAGAACAGCTGATGAGGCACAACACAAGTCGTAGTAGGAGCAAGACCCGCAAGTTGTTTTTTGCAACACGTCCTTTGTGTGGTGTAGTGTGACCGATATGCCTGATTGCTGAAGTCTGTACGTTTAATGTTTTGGCACCAGGGGGCAATAGTTGCTCACAATAAAAAATCCTGGGCTGAACTTGCTTTTGGAAAATTGATCACTGATTATCGCATTTTAACATACTACGTTTTGAGCTAAAATGTTATTGAGATTAATCGTCTTCAAGGGAAGACAGTTAGCCTTGCTCACACTAGAACCCCACTGTATCCAACTCATTTCCTCATTCCTATGCGATCCAACTGTTCTGAGGTCCGTTGGATATGCAAGCATCACCAGGAGGAACGAACGCTCATCCAACAGAGTCTGAACGCTCATCCAACAGAGTCTGAACGCTCATCCAACAGTCTGAACGCTCATCCAACAGAGTCTGGCTCACCATGCACAGGGGGAATTCCACCTCAAGCCCCAGATTAGTGGGAAGATTATGGACCTTTCTAAAGCATAAACCATGAAGCACACCCCATACTCCCACAGGCATGTGGGGGGCCTCTCAGTCTGTCATGCTGAGCTGTGTTTACACAGCAGGCTGTCATGCAGTGGGTAGGCACTGCCTCCCATACGCTCTCTTTAATTGGTCAACTCAATGAAAATGCTCGGACACAGAAGACTGAGGTCAGCTTTGGGGGCCATGTAAACATAGTATGATTCAATCAGTGTGACTGGTGCAAGCATGGAGATAGTTAAGAATGGGGATTTTACAGATCATAACACCATTATCTGAATGTTAAGCTTATTGGCACAAATAGTGCCATCACTTCGCAGGGAGTCGAAGGATGGATGACCAAACCGTGTAAGGTTAATGCCTGCTTAAAATGCACTAGGACCTGAACACCATCTGTGATGGTCCATTCCTCAGCTTACTACCACGTTAAACTCACCTCACTGGCAGTTTGTTGATCAAAGGATTAAAATCTATTATAGAAACATGGTAACAGTGACAAATAATGGTATTTTAATGATTAATCTAATATTATGTAAAAAGATTCATATCAAGGGAAGGGGAGTTACAGAATAAGCAGTTCTAATCCAATTGTAAATGATTAAACCCTAGACTCACTGAGATCATGTTTAAGCCTTTTTGCTTGGATTCATAGGGGCGCTTCCATGTCTGAATTGAGTTAACCACTTAAATGTCTCTGAAATCTCTGTTACAACTGCTTCATCTTCACCGTTGTCTCTCTACCTCGTGTTTCCAGTCTCTCACACGAACACACACATTCTTTCTTCTCTTTTTCTCCCTGTTATGACTAATATACCCACGAGACCGATTCTAGGTGACTTACTATAAATCACACACTAACACTCGCTCCCTCGAAACCTTTCTGTTATTCTTGTCTGATAATAGCCATGGCCTCCAAGTCCCCACACTCAACAGGAAAAGGCAGGAGGAAGTAGCAATTGCACGCAGAGATTAATTGCAGTTTGTTGCAAACGCTATAAATAACCACAACAGATCATTTGAGATAATTACTCTCTGTGTTACTCTGTGTGGTGTGTTGCTCCTGCAGTCTCTATCCAAGTGCAACTGGACTGTGCAGATCAAAGCAGCAGAGCTCCCTACTCTGTTCCTTCCTCTGCCTGGATATGTTTAGCCTAATTACTTTGACAGAGCTGGAATAGAGTTCCCATCCCCCAGGGTGGTGGGGGACAGGGGGGGACAGGGGGGGGACGACAGGACACGGGGGAGATCCAAAACACCAGATCAGCATTTCACACTGTCACTCTTCCCTCATCATATTCGGTCCCCGTATGAACCTGCTCGTTTGCTCTATTTGGGAAAGGTAAGCTTCTTGTCTCCCCTTCCACAGCTGGGTGATTAGGTTAGCACTGTGGGGGAAATACAGAAGGGCTTTCTCTGAATGAGGACGCCTGCAGTGATGAAGGGAGCTGTGAAGCCTCAGCACCCTCAGAATCTCTCTCCACGTGAGAGGGGTTCTGCCGTGACTCCTCCTGTCTTCCTGACTGGGGGAAACATGCGCTGCTGACACTGAAACGCCTTTATCCCCGAGGGCAGAACCAGGCCCTGCCAACAGATTGCGCTACCAGTAGCCTCAACATGCAGAAGCACATCCTTTCCCATCAACCTGTACAGTGACCTCTGACCTCTGTACAGTGACCTCTGTGTATGTTGTGACTCTTACAGAGTAGGTTCTGGACAAACTAAAAGTTTCACTAAAGAACATTTAAAAAAGTAAACTTAAGTTTGAGTTGGTGTTTATGTTAATGATTGTAGGTGTGTCTTTTCCTCTTTCTCTGGTATGTACTTTTTCTGGTATGTAAAATGTGCCATGTATTTTGAGGGAGCTGTGAGTGGTTTCTGCACCGGCCATGTTTTGATCTGTCATCATCACACTTTAGGTGTTCAACTTGATAACCCCAGCCAGCACCGCCCTGCACAGTCTCACACATCTGCACACGCTCCCTCCCTGACATGCACTCCTCCCCTGAGGACCTCTCAAATATGGCAACATGAAAGTGGCCTCGCCCAAACTGCACTGGTGCAAGCAAGGGTGGAGGAGGAGAGGGAATGAGAGGAAGAGAAGGAAGAGAGGAGGAGAGGGAAGGACGAAAGGAGGAAATAGAGAAAAAAGGACTAGAGGGGAAGGAGGAGAGGGAAGCAGAAGGAGGAGGGGGAGAAGGAGGGGGGAGGAGGAGGGGGGAGGAGGAGGAGGAGAGAGCCTGACTCCAGCAGGGCCTGTGTTCTGTTCTCTGTTGCAGCCGGGTCCAGCAACACAGAGGAGCCTTTGTGTCATCGTCATCACGCTGCCAGGAGCCAGGAGACACTGCTCCAAAAAAGAACACTCATTTTCCTCGCCCACTTGAACGAGAGGCTTTAAGAATAGAAATCCAAATGGGGTGATTAAAAATAGACTCTGCCAAAGTGTGATTCCTCTGAAATCACCAAAGTCCTTACAGAGCATCCACCTCCTCTTCCACCTCCTCTTCCACCTCCTCTTCCACCTCCTCTCAGCTCTCCTGTTGACAGCCCCATTTCCTTAGCCTCTCCAGACACAGTAACAACGATCAACAAAACGTTCACGAGGCCCTGAAATACTCCTGAAACGACACCAGATGTTGCGTTCTAAATCGAGCTCACATTAAAAATCACGCACATCTCTTTTGACTTATTACTGCTGTTAAATTAAGAAGCAGATAGTTTGCTGCACTCTGTTGTAAGGAGGAGATGGTACAGTGCCAATGGAGCAGAGGCCGACAGCACAGCTAGCCGACAGAGCCTCAGTGATGACTCCACCCTCTGCACAGCCACATGGGGAAGGAGGGGGGGGGGGTGTTGGGACAGCTGGGCTGCAGATGAAGGGACAAGCATCCAGCACTACAGGAAGACACAACCCAGGCTCCACAAACAAGCCCGCTCTGCTCTCTCCCCTCCGCACACTGCCATCAGTGTCAGCCGGGCCCAAGTGACTGTCCACATCCAGCTCTTTACGGATGGCCACAAGACAGTTGACATTTACGGTGAATTTCAGCACACACGATGACAAAGCAGTGTCAAATCTGTCATTTGGCGACGGGGGTGATCAGGACGTGGGCTGAGTGATCAGGAAGGCACGCTGTCCAATGAGAGGCGTGGAAGGTCACATGGCAGTGACTGCTGTCCCTCTGGACCTGTGGTGACAGTGTGTTAGTCATCATTAAGTAGTGTGGTGCTGCTAACACCAGGGGGAGGCTAGACGAGTGTGTGTGTGTGTGTGTGTGTGTGTCTCTGCAGAACGTTTTTCCTGAGTCATTATCCCTGACCAGGATTCTTTCTTCCTGTTTTCTGGTGGTGTGTGTGTGTGGATTTCTACAGCAGTTCTGTGGTAGCGGTTGTTATGGGCATGTGGTCATGCTGTGTCACTGTGAATCTTGACACTGCTGTAATTATAGAGATCCAGTCAGGCAGAGATGCAGTCAGTCATGATGTGTCAGTGTGGTGGAGATCTGATATGTCAAACAAAACTTCCCATGTCATCTGTGTCCTGGTTAACATCCGTCCGCAAGTCATCAGTGCATTGCTCAGAAAAATGACAGAGTTGTTGAACCTGTTGGTGAAACAAAAAAGAGAACTTTGGTTTGTAAACGAGTGTGAGTGCTGAGTTAAGAGTTGCGTAACACAAATGACAATCTATAGGATTCTACTCAAACAGACGTTTCTGTGTAGAGATATGGCATGGGAGAGGTCATTTCTATGTACTTACTGACTAAGCCAAACATAGATACAGAGCAAACAAGGTCTGCCCTCTGACTCACAAACCTGATACTGAGAAAGAGAGAGAGGGAGGGAGGGAGGGAGAGAGGGAGAGAAAGGAAGGGAAGGAGGGAGGGAGAAAGGGAGGGAGAGAGAGAGAAGGAGGGAGGGAGAGAGAATGAGGGAGGGAGAGAAGGAGGGAGGGAGAGAAACGGACAAAGAAGGAGGCACAGGAAGCAAAATGAAGACAATGCGAAAGTGATTTCAGTTCTCTGGAATAGAGAACAGTATTCAGGTCCCAGGGGCGTGAGACTGGCGTCTGCAGTAACTCACACATGGCCTGCTCCCCCCCTGTACTGTCCCATACGTGTGACAGCGTGAAGCTGAGGATTCAGCACATCCCCAGCCTCCCTGTCCCACACAGCTGGCAAAACACCGCACCAAGGGGCCAGAGCTGTGGGACTAATATAAATCATCTCTTTCTCTGTGCTCACTCTCTCACACAGCTGTGATAGACACACTGCAAGACCCCCAAAGGGCCAAGGATAAAACTTCAGACTTTCACATAATGGGATATAAATAGAGGCCCCTGGGTGGCAGTGGAGAAAAGCGTGTCATGTGACTCATAAAGGATCGCTGTTAAAACGGAACAATCACGATTGTGGGTCAATGCACACGATTCTACAGCTGCCATCAAGACTGTGTGCCATACTCGGTCGTTGGTTGGTCTGCTTGTGGATCCGGTTCAGTGTACTCTTCAAAGAGCAGAGACTAGCATTTCCAGTATGTATTCATTCGTCCAATGAAAGACCTCCTCCACATGCCTACTCTCCCCCTTGCAGAACATAACCTTGGGCCTGAGATATGGGTGGAATGCACTCTGGAGCAGGGCCCAGCTGTCACCCAGGACTCAGCTGAACCCAAGCACAGTCTCCACCAGGACTGAGAACCAGCACAAGCCTGCATCCTTTCATACTCTTAACAGACAAATTCATCTGAACCCAGAGGAAAGTCCCAAAATTATGTGCAGGCAGCAGCAGATGTATGTTTTCTCCCTTTGACAGACTTGGCCTGCTGCAAGAATGACAACAAGCTTAAAAGTTTTAGGCAGGAAACCCTAACCCAACCCTTAACCACTTCCTGTCTAACAGCGGAGCACCTCTGCATGAGAGTCTTACTGACAGTGTAGCATTAGAAGTAGAGAACTCAGAGCAGGGATTAGCAGAGGGGAGAAGTTCCTTTGCTACAAACAATAATGGATGTTTTACTGTCCTTGAGGGAGAGCTTAGTGGAATGTGGTTTTAAAGAGGCCTACCTCTACCATTAGGGAGATGTAAAGTAATGTGTCTTAATAACAGTGTGTGTGATTGTATGCGTGCTTGCGTTTAAACTCAAGACAGTTATTATCTCCCTGGGTGTGGTGGCTGGACTTAAGGCCTACATTGAGCCATCACTTGGCTATTATCTCAGTACACGTACATTCAGATCTGAGAATGGCAGAAAAGTGTAAAACTCACTCTGTTGTACAGATGAACAACAGTCCTAGCCCACGTCCCTGCCTGTAAGACTGCAGGGTGAATTCATTTGTAATCTTCATTCAGATTTGTAATCTCTTCCTCTTTCTATGAAACAAGGAGGAACTCCAAAGCCAGCAGTTTCAACAGAATTACCTCAGTGCTGTTTAAACCGTTCCACAACGATCCCAGTGGGTCGTTGCCATGGTTTCCATCCAACAAACAGGACTTCTGAATGCCCGATGAATTTGTCTTTGCACATTCCTGAGAAAAACCGGTGATAGGGTGTGTATGGGCAGCGCCTTTTTGGATTTAGCAGCACTCTTGAAACAGTTACCGTACAGGCCTGCTCAGTTCCGGGTGGTGCAGGTGATGCCTTTACTGGCAGACAATCAAAGACATGGCTTGGAAACAATAGTCGACAAGTGTGTTCAAGGTTTGATTCCTGTTTCACAACCCTGTCTTTTTCTCGCACCCTGTGACATTGGCTCTTTGTAGCCTTCTGTAAGAAAAATAACATATTTGTATTCACTATCCCAGTCAGACAATGCATCATCTAGCTACAAACAAGCCAAAAACGACTCCCTTCGTCATCACAATAGCGTGAAGCCCCTTCCCATCTATTACACTCAGGAAGTCAGCGGCAAACCTATGGGGAGTTAGCAGGAGGCCTCGTCTTGCCAGAGGAATGGCCATTAACCCGAGTGAGTTATTTTTCAGAAATGGTACCTAGCTAGCAGCTTTAGTTAGCTGCTGGGCTAAGTTACCTAGCATTATACCCGTAGCAATGCTACTGCTGTGTTAGTGTTACTTGCAAGCCTTCTAATTAGTACATTCAGAAGCCATACGAAAGCGTTTGTTACTTAGTTTTTGTCTATCGGAAAATATTTGATTGGAATGTTCGAATCGCATATTTGGGACGCTACAGCCATCTTACTGAGACGTGTCTGTCATGAAGGTCGGGAGGGTCATTTGGCAGTGTGGCAGCAAAGGGGCCATAAACTGCATTCAGAGGCTAGTGGAAGCTCCTTACCCAACTCCTGCTGGGAGAAAGGTCATAAAAACTGTCACACAGACTCGTTTATTCTAAGCAACAACAAAAAAAGTAAACTGCTTGCCTGTGTTGTCGGATGATTTCATATATCAGTTCAGCAAATCAAGTTTGTTTGTGGCATGTGTGTGGGTTGTGTGGCACATATCTCCTTAGCGCCAGCTTCTATTGTGTCTTGAGTCACCTGACCTGTCTGACGGAAACCGGCGTGGTTCTAAAGCAAACATCCTGAGGCCACAGCGATAACTCCAATGTGCTTTTTCTCACTGAAAACGACTCATTGAACTGCATGGCTGTGTGGATGAGAACAGAGATATATTCCTCTCGTCTTCAGTTGCTGCATGTCTTCACATGTCCCTCCTCCAACTGTATGCTACCAGGAGTTAGTGCCCGCATGCTGTTTATAAAGCAACATTCCTCATCCACCTATGGTACAGGGACACCTGGAACCTGAACAAATCAGTGTTTGTGATGCGATTTTATGGTGTGTTCCTTCTAGTGTTTGTCACATATTCTGAATCTGCAGAATAAAGGGCAGTGTCCTCTACTATGCTCTGCTGAAGGAAAAGCTCTTAAATCTGGTGAATAAAACAAACTGATCTTCTGTTGCCCAAAACACGAGGAACCGTCCACATCTAACACCATCAATTCTGTCTGTCAGTACTACAAACATGCCCCTTTATTGTCCTCAATCAACAACAATGGAAGGCTTATTAAGTCAAACATTCCTCCACTGCAGTTCCTGTGTCTACCGCTTATCCATCTGTAATAGAGAACTGTTAATGGTGAACTACAGAAATTTAAGTTAAAGTAATCGGCAGCTGAACAGAATACAGTTACAGCATTTCTACCGCCACACGCATGCACACCAGTTTATGTTTACAAAAATAAACGAAATGGCGTGGAGGTTAACCACACTGGGAGACAGGGAGATCCAGATGTGGAGTCACACAGAGAGTCGGTTTCTGGTCTCCCCTGTATCGAGCAGCTTGCTGGGGTGCTATTCTACAGAACGGACTCAATAGTCCCCGCCTAACCACAGCAGTTTAGAACAGGGATCGATAAATATCTTGGGAGAGGACTACCTTATCTCTCTCTGAGGAGCTGCCAGGTATTGACTCAGTGGGATGCTGCAAGTCCTCTGTCCTTCACCGCTAGCTGCAGAGAGATCAGACTCGTACTCATTATTGAGCGAGATGCCAAACACACACACACAAGGAGGAGAGGGTAAGGCCTCTTCATCCATCAAGATATAACCCCTGTCTCTGGTTCAAGGACGTGATACACTCGGCCAGGGGAGCTTAGAAAGTACAATTGTAAACCATTGAGACCTTTTGTCAAAGACGGGCACCTATTCTGTTGTGGTCCTGTAACACTACTGTCCTTTCTTTATGCCTATCCAGGCCAAACACCTCATTCTTCTTGTCATTACCTTAGTAACGACTGTGCTATTTTTAAACGAGGACACAACTCAACATCCATGATCTTTATACAACTGACCTTTCTCCAAATCTACCCCTTACTGACCACAAAATTAAGCTGTCCTTTGGTAGGCCAACCGGAAAACACCGGAAAACACTCCCCTCCGAAGACTCCCCTTCTTCTAAATCCACGGTGGGACTTCCTTTAAAATAAAAGATGGGTTTGACATTTTGGTTGTCGGGCATATAGCACACTCTGATGCTCTGTGTGTCTTGCTTTGCATGCTTGTGAAGGGGAACCTGGTAGCCTCAGTCAAATGAATAATGGGTTCTGCAAATGCTTGGCAGGCTGGTCGCCCCCTTTCTCTGCATCGTCGAAAGAAAAGCTCTAAGGAGTAGTGATATGTGACTGGGCTCCAGTCCTGGAGTAGATATTGAAACAGCACGACTCCACTGTAGTTTACATGACTCTCTAGACTAAGCATTGGAGCTCCTTGAGGTTACTGATTCTGATGAGAGGTTGAAACAGAAGTAGTCTCATACAGAATCAGACTGCAAAAAATAACAATAAAAGATTTATACAGTTCCGGGGGTAGGGCTTCTACATATAATGTAAATGTAATATAAACTGGTAGGGTCTCTCCACAAATGTGCAGTCTTTTTTTGAATGAAATACAAAGACAGTAAGTTACAGCACTAGCTCAATGTTACACAAGCAAGCAGAGAACAGCTGTGTCGTTTTAACATTTGTGTAGCATGCCACCCGCCCCAACCCCCAACACAGACGATCATGTGGCTGTGGTTCTTCCATTGAGACCAGCAGTTGGACTTCCTGTTTTGTACATTTTTCCCATTCAACAGTGGCACTTGGGTGCCAGTGAAACAAGACTTATGAGATTCAACCTCAACTAACAGTTCTCAAATCTCTCAATATGTGAAAGTAATTAGTTTCCCCTTTTTCGTGAGCTTGGAAACTGACAAGTATTAACCATCCAATTTTTTTGTTATAACTCAAATATCAAATATCGATAGGATCGCACAAAAGGAATGACACCAACTGGCCTACATCCTTTTTTGAACAGCGGGGATTAAATCAAGAACTGACACGTTTAAAATTACTTTTTTAATAAGACATTACAATGACATTGTTCTGTACATGGTCCTCCAAGTCAACACAGGAGTTTAAGAGTTGCACCAGAAGATGACTTCATCATTTTGCCAGTAAGCAGCTCTGACTGCAAGACCGGCCAATCCTGCATTGTGGTTCCTGTGTGTCTGTGCTCATGCTACAGGTATAGGCTATCACAATGTCTCTTTTTCTGAGACTCTTCAATGGGGATAGAAGGTCGAGAGCTCAGTGCTGAATGACATTCCTTTGGAAATATTGGGAGTCATCTTACTGTATGACTATCAATGATACCCATGACTAACTGCGTTCTGAAAAGCATATTTGAGTTACTGTAAACCTGTGTTGCATAGGCCTACTTCTGAACAATGTAACCAACACGTGACACAAAAAGGTCAATTAGCTCACGATGTCACCAAGCATTGGGAAATCACTTGATTGCTAATGGATCCAAACAGTGTTTAACAGAACACTGGACTGTCTTCCCAGTCGTTATTTTATCATGTCCAATGTGATGGACTGTAAGCAATGGTGAACACTTCAAATCTTGCAATAGCATCTTTAGTAGGAATACATAAGGGTGTTTCTCCTTTGATTATGATTCAGGTGTTGCAGTTCCTCAAACTACTGACATCACATATCTTAACTTAAAGGGGGAGGGGGGGGGGTTAAACAATACAGACCCATATACATTAGCAAACCAAAACTATTGTATAAACATGAATGAGCCAAGCCTCAGTCCAAATGAAAGATAAAACTAAAGCTTTGTTAGAAAAATATATAAAAAATGGGACAAAAGAACAGGCAAAGGCGGTGGTCTCTGGAACTCAACTTTAAGAACAGTTTTAATAGATATTCATCAAGCCAAAAATAATGAATTAATGTGATATAGACCTGCTACAGAAAAGCAGCTAACTGAAAGCTAGCAAACCCAGTTGAAGATAAATTAGTTATTGGGGTCAACATTGTAATCAAAATAAATGAAGATAATCAAAGTTGTCTTTATTATATTCATTTCAGAGGTTATTTGTTACTTGCCTCAACTTTTTGTGTAGATCTGACTTAAAACAGTCATCACTCAATCATTAAGATTTGTAGTTTGATGTTAGCCAAGTCAGTCCCTCGTATAGTCCATCACCGGTGGTCGCACAGGAGGGCTGAACATACCAATTTCTATCTCTGATGCGGGTCAATCCTAACTTCTCCTGGATCTCATGCGGCTTCATGGCGTCAGGTAGGTCTTGCTTATTGGCAAAAATCAAGATGATGGCATCCCTCATCTCACGGTCATTAATGATGCGATGGAGTTCCTGCCTCGCCTCATCGATGCGATCTCTGTCCGCGCAATCCACAACGAAGATTAACCCCTGTGTGCCGGTGTAGTAGTGTCGCCATAAGGGACGTATCTTATCTTGCCCTCCAACGTCCCACACATTGAACTTGACGTTTTTGTAAGTGACAGTCTCTACGTTGAATCCCACGGTGGGTATTGTGGTGACAGACTGTCCGAGTTTAAGTTTGTAAAGGATGGTTGTCTTTCCTGCAGCATCAAGACCAAGCATCAATATTCTCATCTCTTTGTTGCCAAATATTTTTGATAGCATTTTCCCCATCTTGAACAGTGCACATATATTCCTTTCCTATTGTAAAAAAAAATCCCTTTCTTCACGCAAAACCTTTCAATTTGATACAGGCCTATTTTCTCAACAGAGGAAGCATTACTCAAATAGGAGCAAGCGTTCATTTACATTATAAATGACAGCTATGGTTGAAACTACCCTTCAAACTCGCACCGTGCCATTGATCTGCTCCACAATGTTTGGGGCCACAAGGTGTTCCTGTGAAGTATGCAGTAGTCCTCAAGTTCAAATGGGGAGAAAACGTTGGGACGTTAAATTATTGCTGGAAAAAACGTGCATTAAAGTGGTCAGATATCGAGTCGCATTAATCAAGAGGCTGTGGGTTGATCCAATATTTGCAGAGGAAGGTGGTGGGTAAACTGAACGAGGCCCTCAAAAGCCTGCCGTGCTTGTGAATTCCTCTTGGTGGACGTGTCTCGCGGTCCCTCCTCGCCGGGAGCGTCCGCCTTGTTCGTATTGGTATTACCGGAGCAGAAATAAAATTTGCTGCAGCTGTTCCATCAAGCGTTGTGCAGGTCAACACGCGTGTTCACAAGGGTAATTTTCTCCCGAACGTTCGGTCACTAGATGGGTCATTCATTCACTCACCAAAACCCCCTTCATGTCCTTCTGTAAAAGAAGAAAGGTTTGGGAGGAGTGTCAGAAGCCTCAACTTGGCTAGGCTAGGTAGCTAGCATGCTAACATTAGCTAGCTAGCTAGATGGCTATTTCAAGCAGTAATTCTTGCTAATGAAATTCAGAAACGCCCGTTAAAACCAATCCGTTCGTTTTTAGTCACTTTAACATATCTCCAAATTAAAAAGTGCATATTACCAGCGGTTTCCCCCTTGTTCTCTTGGTATTTCCACCCAGCTTTCGGGTCTCTCCTTCGTCTTTTTCAGTCGAGTTGCTGCTTCACCGGAAAGGTGTGGAGCTACATCACCCGCAACTTCCTCTCTAGATAATTCAGTAGGCTAGTCAACTGCTTACGCAGAAGAATTCACAGCGCACGCACTGGAGACAATGTAGCACGCCACACTATATGCGGATCAAAGGATTAAACTGACATCGCATGCAATGTCCAAATGTGGAGAACTTATTTTAAGACATATACACCTTTAACAATAGTTGAAATTTAATGGGTGCCTTAGCGGATTCAAAGGTCCGCTCGTGGTGCAGCTGGGCACCACCTCTAGCTGTCTATTGATATTGAAACCGGCCTATTTTTTGATGATGAAAACACTTTTGGTGTCAAATTAAATTATGATGCGTGACGCGCAAAAGTTATCTAGCCTATTAGTTATCGGCGCTTGAAGAATGATGTCCAAATATCGCTTGAACTTGATCCCACCCACACCATGTTTAGCCTACAATTCTGACGGGCAAGCCACATGCAGCGAGATCCAAAAGGCGATGTCGCCACCTTGTGGTGTGCAGGCCACAGCAAGGTCCTCAATTATTTTTTAAAGGAATACATCTTTGATAGCCTAGGATGGGAACAACCAGTTTTAGAATGTACTATATACAGTACCAGTCAAAAGGTTGGACAAATGTTCCCATGATTTGACTGGTGCTAAGGAAGAATTCGAGTGGCACTGTGTAGATCTGAATAGTCAAGGGATATGGTTTTAATACAATTTATTAGACTATACAATTACATAAACAAAGCTTTGCTGATCAATCTCAGCGAAGGAGGTGCCATCCACACAGGTCGTTCGCAGGAGTGATGCCAACCATCACACATGCACTGCCTTATATAAACTTAAGATCAAATGGCATTCTATATGGTCAATCAATCAATGTAGCAAACTCTGTGATTGGCTAACTCAACTTAGTGACAGTTTGAAACAATACCAAGTGTCCCAAAGTTCTTTGATGTGGCATCTCTCTCCAGAGCAGTAGATAATAAAGCCACAGGGGTTGACCAGTCAAATGGTCAACTGTCCTTTGTGTGACCATCTTCAAACAATACTTTTAATTAACACAAACAATGAAACAGGACACAGTCCTTCTAGCCAAAGTTCAGAGCAACTGTCTCATTGACCCCTTACAGTAACCAGAGGACAGAAGGCCATATAAGATGCTTCACCCATCCCCCAGGGCAAGCTGCCCACAGAGCCATCAGCACCTCACATTCCTTTGAACTCAACTTAATTACAGTGCCCTCCAAAAGTATTGGAACAGTGAGGCGAATTCCTTTATTTTTGCTGTAGACTGAAAACATTTGGGCTTGACATCAAATAATGAACGTGAGACCAGAGATCAACGTTTCAGCTTTTATTTCCAGGTATTTACATCAGGATCTGATGCACAACTAAGAAAATATCACATTTTGTTTGAATCCACCCATTTGTCATGTGATCAAAAGTATTGGAACAGATATACTTAAAACATATTTAAGTGAATAAGACTTAATATTTAGTTGCAAATCCTTTGCTTTCAATAACTGCAGCAAGTCTGTGACCCATTGACATCACCAAACTTTTGCATTCTTCCTTTTTGATGCTTTCCCAGGCTTTCACTGCAGCCTCTTTCAGTTGTTGTTTGTTTTGTGGGGTTCCTCCCTTCAGTCTCCTCTTAAGCAGGTAAAATGCATGCTCTATAGGGTTTAAGTCTGGAGATTGACTTGGCCAGTCTAATACCTTCCATTTCTTGCCCCTGATGAACTCCTTTGTTGTTTTGGCAGTGTGTTTTGGGTCGTTATCTTGCTGCATGATGAAGGCTCTGCCAATCAGTTTGGTTGCATCTTTCCTTAAATTGGCAGACAAAATGTTTCTGTAGACTTCCGAGTTCATTTTGCTGCTGCCATCATGTGTTACATCCTCAATGAAGATTAATGAGCCCGTCCCAGAAGAAGCCATGCAAGCCCAAGCCATGACATTACCTCCACCGTGTTTCACAGATGAGCTTGTGTGTTTGGGATCATGAGCAGTTCCTTTCTTTCTCCAAACTTTAGCCTTTCCATCACTTTGGTAAAAGTTAATCTTTGTCTCATCAGTCCATAAAACTTTGTCCCAGAATTTCGAGGTTCATCTCTGTACTTTTTGGCATATTCCAGCCTGGCCTTCCTATTCTTCTTGCTAATGAGTGGTTTGCATCTTCTGGTGTAGCCCTTGTACTTTTGTTCATGAAGTCTTCTGCGAACAGTAGATAGTGATACCTTCACTCCTGCCATCTGGAGGTTGTTGCTGATCTCACTAACAGTTGTTTTAGGGTCTTTCTTTACAGCTCTCACAATGTTTCTGTCATCAACTGCTGATGTTTTCCTTGGTCTACCTGTTCGACGTCTGTTACTTTATGCACCAGTAGTTTTCTTCTTCTTCAGGACATTCCAAATGGTTGTACTGGCTATGGCCAATGTTTCTGCAATGGCTCTGATTGATTTTCCATCTTCTCTAAGACTCACAATTGCTTGTTTTTCACCCAAAGACAGCGCTCTGGTTTTCATGTTGTTTTCACCTCTGAATACAGTCTGCATAGACAAAACCTATCTTACCCAATCTGAACCTGAGTGTAGACATTCAGTGGTATTTATTGATTGAATAATGTATGTAATAGGACACACCTGGGCAACAAAACACACCTGTCAGTCACATGTTCCAATACTTTTGCTCACGTGACAAATGGGTGGGTTCGAACAAAAAGGTGATATTTTCTAATTTGTGCATCAGATCCTGATGTAAATACCTGGAAATAAAAGCTGAAACGTTGATCTCTGGTTTCACATTCATCGTTTGATGTCAAGCCCAAATGTTTTCAGTCTACAGCAAAAATAAAGGAATTGGCCTCACTGTTCCAATACTTTTGGAGGGCACTGTATCTTCCCTTCCTGTCTCTTACCAATGAACATAGAAGATTATAGATTTCATACACATACATATATGCATATGACCAACATTTCCACTACACTGGTACTGTTTATGTTAGTATTTTTTCACAAAGGTTAAAGTTCGGAGCTTATTGTGTTCTGTATTTTTCATCTCTTGCATCAGTCTGTTTTTTCCGTTCAATATGCTGTGTGGATGCATTTGAAACAAACACTTTTCTCAGTACGTAATTGTAAGATCTTGTGGTGTTACTGTTGTAGGGGTCCTGTTGACCAAAGCTCGACTTTTGAGTTAGACAGTTATTTGACAAAAGCAAGTGCTGCCATCTTCTGAAAGGCTCCGTTGTTTGCACTATTGCCATGTGTTTTTGTCTTAAATCCGCAAACGTCAAGGTGGCCCAAGTAGGCGGTTGTCTCCACCAAACTTTATTCATCACCGCATTAGATGAATTGTGAAAGTCTGAACTTGGGCTTCCAGTATCAGAGTACAGTTCTGCTTTTTCAAAAGCCTTGTTGTCCATAGTCACACGATCCACCAGGATGCTGCAGCTGGCTGCTTGGGCCTCAGACAGCCTGGGCTGAGTGGATCTCCAGGGGTTGTTTGTTCTAGAACCCAGAGATGAGACACTGCATCTAAGTCTCTCCAGAGCTCTGCTGTACCGTTTCTGCTGTTGCTCGATTTCCTTCATACAGTACCTGCGTTCCAGCTCCAAACCATGAAGCAGGTGTTTATGCTGCTGGATTTGGTACCTGTGTAGTCCACGCATTGTGTCACCCTGCAACTCCTGCATGTTGTTGATTTATCCTTTTATGAAAGAAGAAAAATGTTGACGTATCACTCTATCAGTAGCCAGATTATCATTAAAAAACACCTGATCTTTTGTTACTTGTACTTATCACACAAGTGCAATAATAATCCCTACCCAAACAGTAATATTCGAGCAAGCACATAAATTAGATACTCCAAATTTTGGCTTAATATCACATCGAGCATCTTGATTGATTTAGAGCAGGCAAATAAGTTACTGATAAATCATATACAGTACTTGGTCGAATACCTGTTGACCAATATTGTACAGGGATGCTTTAAGAGCGACAAAATAATTGTATTATAAGAATAATAATAAAATCACTCACTTGAAGATCTAATCAGCTTTGATGGAAGTTAGAAACATCTTCAGCAGTATTGTTGCTTCTGCACAAGGAAGAAGAGAAAATGTTTGTTCTCCCTGACTGTCTTGGTCTCCGAGGTGGTCTATCTCATGATGTCACACAATGCACTGGGCAAGGTGCACGTATCTGTTCGTGTGATCTCTTGATAAACTTTATTTACAGCACTCTGGATTTCCAGACAACGAAGCAGATCTGAATCCCTGCCAACTTTCAGATAACTGATATGAATAAACTCAGACTAAATCAATAAAGAAAATTCTCGTAAATAGATGGAGCATTAAACTTGGGTCTGATAGCCTGCCAGATCTGATGTTGCATGAGTCTATACAAGTAGGTTAGGGTTAGTTGTTGTTGTGATGCAAGAAAGAGACAATGATAAACTTTTGCCAATTAAATATTTACAGCTGAGTTCAGATGACTACAACCACTGTGTAGAAGACACAATGAGCAGCCCATCATTAATGTTTTACTAACAGTGTTCCATTCACTAGCCTCCTTGAACTGTCTTTAATTATAGAACAGAGAAAATATTTGAGCTATGCAAGTGGGCCACAAAGTGGAAAAGGTCGGGAATGGCTTGTCTATAACATAAAGACTATTTCTACACTTCAGTGTCACTGTTTGAATAATAGGGAACAGGTTAGATATAGTGTATCCTAATCTGTAATATTTAATGTTTGATAGCAGGTAAATAAGTGACTTAAAAGATATCACTTTTGCGAAGAGTTTAACAGGTATGAATATATTCTGATTAAGTTGAGTTAAACTAATCATGCAAGGGCGCTATAAAGTGTGCTAGCCTTAGTTGTTGTGATGCAAGAAAGGGACAATGATAGAATTTTGGCCATGAAATATTTACACTTGAGTTCAGTTGACTAAAACCACAGTTCAGAAGACGAGAAATACCTATTGTTATTAGAGTTCCTCCGGTAGGAAAACCCGATTGTTATTGGTATTACAGTTGTTCCATGGGAGTCAATGGGAGCCCCAAACATGGCCCACATGAGACAATTGGTGGCGCTACAGGCCACGCCCCAATATGTCAATTTTCAAAGTGATGCCTTTTGCAGACCATAAGTCCCAAAATTCTGAAATTAAGTACATATGCCTTACTGTTCATTAGGGGAAAAAAGCCTCAAGAACCTATAACGGCTGTCATATTGGAGTTTTCTGTACAATAAAGATTTGTCCAAAACGACAATAGCCTACTACAAGTCTGTGTCTCATGAGTTGTTTGCTAATTGTCTTTTTTCTCTCTCGTTGTCTAAGTCTATTGTACACAAATCTGAGAAATAGTTGATTGTAAGATGAAAAATAGATTTATTGTGAATATTTTAAATGTTAATGCTACGGATTCCAAACACTGTCTTAAGGGTTTCTGAAAAGGGTGAGGTGACCAAGCCCCCACCCTCACTCCTTGGACAAGTAGCCATTCTGTGGCTGGTTCGGAGTCAGCGGTTAGGGAATCGGGCTATTAATCAGAAGGTTGCTGGTTCGATTCTCGTCCATGTCAAATGACGTTGTGTCCCTGGGCAAGGCACTTCACCCTACTTGCCTCGGGGGAAATGTCTCTGTACTTACTGTAAGTCGTTCTGGATAAGAGCGTCTGCTAAATGACTAAATGTAAATGTGGTTTGCCTACTGCTAATGCTACTGTTAAAAGAAACAGAAGGACTTCTTCAGAACTATAAAGTTTAATCAACCAATTTCAGTTGTTGTGTTTGTTAGTGAAGATAATCATGTTGGTCACCCTGATTGTGTATGTTGTGTAGTTTAATGGGACCAGAGAGTCTAAGGATGATTTTGTATTTTGAGTTTGCTGTACTCTCACCAGTTACATATGCAAGTTGTCCTCCTGACCCTTGTCACTTCTGCAATGATGACTGAGATTTACTGAGAACTTAGGAAGAGTTGCAATATCTGCAGTTTTTTTGCCAGAAGTAATGATTCCCTGACCAGTATCTGTGGAATACATATAGGTTCAGCGGGCCCAGCATAGTTTATCTAGATAGATTTTATTGTACTTCTTAAAAAAAAAAAATATATATATATATATATATATACACTTTAGCAACTCATAAGGATGGCAATGAACACAGAATAGTAACCTATCGTCCTCAGTAGAAAGGAGAGTAGTAGACTATAAGAGTAGAAAGGAGGGTAGTAGACTGCAGTCTATGTAGGTAGGCCTAGACTATGCTGGAATCACACTTAAGGAAGCAAACTCACTGTAGCCTAACCTTGACGACTGTTCAGTCTGTCTGCATCTGTGTGTGTCTTTTGCATGTGGGACATTGTTGAACAGGGTTGGTGACTCAGAAAGGTTTAGCAAAGGCAAGTATATGCCAGGAAATACGAAGGGTATACTTTGCTCCAAAATGGGAACCCTGAATTTCATCATCAGTTTTCCAGGGAATCTTGAAACACAAACAATCAAGGAGACTTTTTATTAAATGGTATTTTCATTGTTTAAATTAGCCTGTTGACAAGCTTCTGTATTACTTCATCCTCTCCTTCTGGCTTTCCCAAAGTTATAGGTGCAATATACTGTCCCCATGGGTGTATCCAGGTCCACTGGAGGATTTAGGGGCTGACTGCCTGGTGCCCCCAGGGTTGAAAAAGCATTTCTAAAATACTCTCTAGAGTGGCAAAAATTAGACAAAGGATGCCCCTCTATAAATGTCAAAACATGTCTTAATGAGTTCCTTTATAGTAGAGAAAATGTGATGCAGTACCCTATAAGGTGCCCTTACCATGGTCTATATTTGACTGTTCCCGTGCCCTTACTTCCAATGGAAAAGGGTGCTGCGTTTTTCAACATTTCGAAGGTTACTTTTTGTAAGAAAAAAACATATTTTTCAACCTTTCAAAAGTTTTTGACCATGAATATTTTTGTGAAAATCTTTTTTTCCCTTTCGAAAAGTTTTTATCCTCAGTTCCTCATGACTCTTGTGCAATGACTGAGATACTGAGAACAATATCTGCAGTTTTCTTGCCGAATCAGGAAACACAAAAAACTGTTAAATCGCGTTTCGAGGTTTTTGGGTTACTTTTAAACCTCATGTGGCCACAGCATTTTTGCCTTGGGATGACCTGCGATGGGAGAGCGGGAAATAGCAGGGATGGGGAGAGCGAGCACTAACAGTTCATAACCTATACACACTTCCTTTACTAATGTGTTTCCTCACTTTCATAAAGTCATTGTTGCTCCGTGTCTCTGTTCAATGATAGGAAGCGGCATGATTAAATAATTTGTTGTAATGAACCAATGAAACGTGAGAATAGCAGAAAACAAGGAAATATTAATCCACCAGTCATTTTAACGATGGAGGCATCTATTGGATAAATGTGGTAACTCTTTCGTTGTACACCCAAAAAATACTGGGCTAGTTTTCAGGCATTTTGGGCTGGTTTTTGAGCACTCGTTGGGCTGGAAATGTTTGCTGGACTCAGGTGTGATGTCATTCCCAGTCCTGAGTCAAAACTTTTAAAGAATGGATCTCTGCATGATGGGCTCAACAAGAGCACAGGTGGCCTTACAGAACACGCTTCAAAGTTGTCACTTTCAAAAGGGTGTTATTTTGACCTCATCAGGCCAACATGTCTCAAGAACCCATAATGTCGGAAACATGGATTTTTCTCTACAGTGACAATTTGTGAATAATAAAAAAAATAAAATCAGCCATTACTCCAATTGTCTTGAAATGTTGTGGGCATGTATGAAATACATGTCTGTGTCAGGTCAATTTTGAAATGGTTTGGAATGTTGAGGAGGAACCTGCATATTAGAAGCATGCCATATATGTATTTACAGTTTGTTTCCAAGGGTGGAATGGGGGGCTGTATTAAGAATGAATCAACAGCCATGGGACACTAGTCAAGAGTGTAATCTTGATGGTTTTATTTGAGTTCAAACTGAACAGTCACCTGTAGGCTAAGGGATAAATGCACCGATCAACAAATTCAGTTGATCGGTTTTAACAGTTGTTAAAATCTTTCTGTGGAAATCGTCTAAATAGGCCTATCTGTGTTAAGTTTTGTAGGGAAGCTCTCCATTTTTTGTCAAATTATCTGTGATGAAAGTTATAACATTTTCTACAGCAGTATTCATGCTTCTGGACAAGGATAATTTATTGGTAACTATTCATTTTGCAGAGGCTTTTATCCAGTGTGCGAATTATACAATGACAATGGGGGGGGGGGGGGGGGGTCAACTTCTTTTCCAGGGCGTAAAGGGAACCCAGTACAGCGCAGGCGCGTGCTTCAGTGAACTGAAGTCTTACAATCCCTCAAGGGCGTAACCACGCATTCTTTGGGGGGGTCGTTTACCCCCCAATATTGAGAAAATACCAATCTGTCCAGGGCCGGCCTAAGGCATAAGCGAACTAAGTGGCTGCTTAGGGCCCCCGTGTCCACCAGAAGGCCCCCAAGAGCACATTAAATTACAGTTTTATGTAATTAATTTTTAAAACGACTCAAAGGGGCCCAAAATTCAATTCTGCTTAGGGCCCCATAAAGGCTTCGGCCGACCTTGAATCTGTCCCCCCAAATATACAGCAGAAAATATGTAAAATATATGTTCTCCTTTGATGAACCCTGTCAATGGATCGGTCTCTTGTTGTCTTATTTATTTTCAATTTATTTCTGTTGGTTAAGAAAACTTGTGTGAGTGTGTGAATCCCCCCATCCTAATTGTACACTCGTTTGAATCCACCTTGCGTCGTTCTGCGTTGTCATGGTCAGTCAGTTGAGAGCAAAGAAAGTAATGTTAGTTAACTTGTTGGAGAGGAGGTAGAGTAATGGAGGATTTGAGGTTACCTAAAAAGCGGAGAAAACTGTACCAGCAGCCAAGCATACGCGGGTTTTTTCTAACAGTAAGTAACTTGATACCGAGCTAAATGTGTAAGCAGAAGGGCAGTCACTGTCCGGGGAGAAACCAACTATTCCTTTAGATGTGAATTCAAATGGTCAATGTAGTCTATGACTATGATATGTAGTAAACTATGTTCTAAATGTGCGAATTTTCATATATAAATATAGAATTGTAGGCAATGCACTGAACATTAACAAAAAATATATGGGGAAGGATATTCATTTGGACCCCCCCAATGTCTAAACCATGGTTACGTCCTTGCAATACAGTCTCTTGCTTGTTTAACGTAATGTATGCATATTATGTTAAATCCAATCCATTACACCAGCTCATGGGGCACATTCCATTAAACAACTTTTGTAGTCAGGGCCACCAACAAAATATTCAAGAGCAAAACTTACCGGTATTAGCTAGCTAACTTACCTTTCTTGCACTTTCTCACTACGCGGTAGCTACACGGTGAGGTGATTTAACCAGCTTCTGTATTGCACACTGGTCACTCGCGCACTGTGGTTATTGAGTTATAGCGAATTTTGACTATGGCAGTGTCATTCTGTGTGTGATATTCCCTGCCATAAAGTCAACATTTCTGTGTATCGCCAAGTATGGTAAAGATATTGTAATATTTACAATAACAGGTAAGAACGATATAAATGTATCGACCACCCCCAACATGTTGATTTGACCTCTTTTTTTTTTGGGGGGGGGGGGGGGGGGGGATCCAAGTCTTAATTAGGGGGCTAATTCGCACACCATAGTAAGCAACGTACCGAGAGGAATCTACCTCTTTGGGTGGTCTTTAGTCCATAGAACAAATGAACTCATTTGTGGGGGTGGAACATAAGCTCTTGATGAGCCAATAACGACGTGTTCCCCATTTTCCCTGTTTCTGTTTCAATAAAAGGGAGAAAATATACCATTCGGCAGCATCTTGGTTGATCTGTCACTGAGAACGCGCATATGAATTATATCAACGGTGTAGCTTGTTTCAGTCGCTTGACGCAGTGAACCACCTGACAGACTAGAATTAATGGCGGAAATGAAGAGTACCTCAGTAAGTGACATGACCTCGCTCGCTAGAGCCTTGTCTTCTTCAGGTTCCCACGAAAGGGACCAGAATGATGAATTTCACTCTCAGACTAATTTTGGTCGAGGCAGTGTGCCGCATCTCGGCCGAAAAAGAAAGTTGATGGGTTGCGGAAACGCGGTCCACTCCTGTGAAGAAGTGTGTGTCCTTGTCATCAACACCGGAGGAACCATTGGAATGACACTCAAGGATGGCGGTAAGTGGAGTTTAAATACTCGTACTGTCCCATTAGCAATCACAGCTAGCTACGGTCTGCTTCCTATGTTGTAGGTTGCCATTAGGCTATAATATGAAGCCTAACTCATTTGTAGGTTAAGAGTCCAATTGTCATCCGCCACTTGCAAGATAGTTCCGTTCTACCAAAAAAGGACCTTTAGAAGTTGATTTACTTTAACAACTTTTTCAATTGAATTTTCTGTTAAAAAAAGAGGGTGTTAATGGGCAGATCAGCAAGTGTCCTGCAGGTAGACTCAGCCCAGTTAGAGACACCCTTACATAACGCTGCTACTATTGCATAATAGCAACAACAATAACCTTTGTATTATTAGTCCAACATGATGGCACTGAGTTTATAGCATAACAATATAAAACAAAATGTTTTTCTAGTAGTTATACCAGGAATTCATCTCCATTTCTTTTGCATGGTGCACTCAAATAGGTATAGCCTACTTTGACCTGCACTACATCAATAACACACACACATGCACACACACTTGCTGTCTCACTTTCATCAATGAGTAACTATGATGCTTATGAACGTGTTGATTTCATTTAATGTTTCCTCTGCATCTCGCTGAGTTTAATAATTATATAGTAACTAACTTTGTGTTTAGTTTGAGGTACAGCTTTTTAATTTCTAAATAATTTCCCTAAATGTAATTAAAAAAAAACCCAGAAAAGACCAGGGGTCTCATTTATAAAATTGTGCGTAGGATTCATACTAAAAGTGTACATACGTCCAAAAGCCTTAAATAGCGTACGCCAAAAGAAAAATCTGACTTTTAAAATCGTGTGTAGGCACACCTGTAGTTCCCTTTATAAATCACAGATCCCCCAGTGTGTACGTACGTGAATGAGCATCTTATCCTGTCCTGAACACGCTCATTTTTAACCATAAATAGTCAATGCAAAGCACCTCATGAATGCTGATCGAGTATATTAATGACCCTGGCATGCGATTGTTCTTATGTTACGTTACGGTGAATCATTAGCCTGACGATGTCATACTCATAATTCTAGTCAGAATATGAGTCTGATACTGCTCCATTGGGCTGTGATTATGGGGCGTGTTTCAACCGAGCCTGGAAAAAAAATGCCTCTTCACTCAATTGGATAGACCTACCCAATCAGAGCAACGTAGTATATTAACTTTGTAACGGGGGTGTAACAGACGTGGTCTTGCTCCGTCCTGAAGGCTTTATGGACCATTTGTTCGTCCCTGCCTGACTGCCAAGCGCAACCACTACCATACGCCAAAGAAAAGCTAGCTATTAGTTGACGCGGGTAGCCTGTTACATACCTGAGGAGTGAGTTTCACCAATTCACACCGGTTACTTAAAGGTATTCCTTCCGATAATGATAATAAGGAGTGGAAAAAAATGTGTGTGAGGAAAACAAAATATATAAATATTACGAGTAATCATTCTTCCCACATTTACTTTCTGCAGTCTGACTACAGCACACCACCACACCATCTGCGTCACCCATACCCACTGTCTCCAAAATGTGCGTAGGCATGGGTCAGAGTTTCTGTGGAGGACCGGACATTCTCAAGTCAAGTTCGTTTTTTTATGAATCACGACCTTCGCGAGGGAACACTATAGAGCCACCATAGCTACCATGGCTTTGGGAAGCCTCAACTAGGCTTACAACGCTTTCGGGAAACACAGCCCAGCTTGATCTGACATTAAACATTAAAAGTGCCATGCCTTAACCACTAGGGCGCAGTATAAATCAAGGTGAAATCAAGAGATGAGGCACTGCTGAACAGGATAGCACATCTTAAATTGTTTTCCACATTCTACTGTTTCGTTCGACTTTCCCTTCACATGCTGGGAAAAAACACCCCCCCCTTTTCAGGTTTACAAGTACCTGTGTGCCATCAGTGTAGCTGTTTGATCTGCTCTCAGCCTGATCTGTCTGTGTATCTAACCCACAGTTCTAGAACCAGAACCTAATGCTTTTGTGAAAAACCTCAAGAAGCTCATCATGTTCCATGATGAAGACTACGCCCAGAAGACTAAACTGTACGATTACTACGATTTTCCAGAGAGCACGCTGGTCCTGCCGTAAGTGTCCTGTCTCACCCCCACCCACACACCTGTCTCACCCCCACCCACACACCTGTCTCACCCCCACCCACACACCTGTCTCACCCCCACCCACACACCTGTCTCACCCCCACCCACACACCTGTCTCACCCCCCATCCACCTGTCTCACCCCCACCCACCTCCCCCAACATCTCATGTTTAAAAAAATATATTGATTAAAAAAAAAATAACGTTTACGTGTAGTCATTTAGCAGACGCTCTTATCCAGAGCAATTTACAGTAAGTACAAGTGGCAAGTAGGGTGAAGTGTCTTGTCCAAGGACACAACGTAAATTGGCACGGCCGTGAATCAAACCGGCAACCTTCTGATTAATAGCTCTATTTCCTAACCGCTCAGCCATCTGAATCGCCATTTATTAAACTGGGTTTTAAACAAATACTTATTGGTTGGATGTTTTTTTTTACTACGTACTTCTGCCATGTAACATAATGAGTATTGTAACCATCTTTTTCTTGATAGTGATTGCGAGAACCACATTGCCGTAACATTTGAATACAGTTCAGTCTAGGCCGTGTTGACAACCCCCTCTGCCCGACAGGTGAACACGTCCCTCTAAACCTTGTTTGTGTTGCCTTAACAGGATGCCCACACCTCATGCAGACCAGCTATTTCAGGGGTGCTGTAGTACTGGTAGCATACTGTCTGCCTGCATTGTGTTTGAGCCTGCTAACAAGTCTGTGTCTGTCCTGCCTAGTGTGGGTCTGTCAGTCTGTCTGTCTGTCTGTCTGTCTGTCTGTCTGTCTGTCTGTCCGTCTGTATTTGTCTGTCTGTGGCTGTCTATATGTGGCCCTGCCAGGGGGAGATCACAGAAGCGAAGGTCCCTCTGGCAGGTTGAGGGGGAGGCCTGCTATCGGTTCTCCAGATGGAGGTTGATCCAGAGCCAGGGCTCTCTGACAGGGTCCCGTTCTCCTCCTGTAGCCCCCCTCTGGTGGCTCTGAGCCTGCAGCGTGCGTTGCCTCTGCCCATGCAGCACACCTGGCCATGCCTCCAACACACCTTCAAATGAATGGGTCGTTATCAAGCTCAGCAGAAGCCTGGTAACGACCCATTCATTTGAACCAGGTGTGTTGGAACAGGGAAACATCTCAAACATGCAGGGCAGGGGGGTCCTGAGGACCAGGGTTGGGAACCTCCAGGCTAATCGCCACACAGACACACAGCACAGCCCATTCAGGCCCTGCCACAGTCCCAGAGCAGGAAGGGGGCAGGGTGGTGGTGCGGGGAGGGGGCAGGGGAGCGATCCAGTGCTGTTGTTTTAAAGGTTTAAGATAAGAGGGATCCCCTCAAAGACACAGCCCATTGTAGATACTGCTTGTGTGTGTGTGTGTCATGCCTCCTAGTAGTTATCTTCTTGGATGGCTGCCATGTGTCACATCTCTGGCCACGCCCATCACTCTCATCGCCACCGTCCCACAGGATTTTGTACGAGTTGTCATCTCGTTTCTTTTCATGTCCAGTTGTGCAATTTAAATAACCTTGTCTTGCTCACATAGTAGCCTAACGATTGCTCGCATTAGCATGTGAGAGCATTGGTTTATTGTGTGTGTTGCGTTTGTATTCCTCGGATAGCGTTGGCATGAGCTGCATGTTGACTAACTGCTCTGCATAGAGAGGGACACTCCATGTGGGGAAATCTCACTTGACTAAAATTGTAACGTTGCTGAGATTCTCCATTATGCAGAGGAGGGATCTGGTTTATTGATTTATTGAAAAGCTGTAGTTAGGAGACACAGGAAGACAAGCCTTCAGTCCCCCCCTCCCTGCGTCTCCCTCATCAGCAAGCTACTAGCCCTGCATCCCCTATCAACTCCCTGTGCCCCCCTGCCAGATACACCAGGAGATAAATGAATAATTGGCGATTTAAATATTGTTTCTAGCGGCACTATGGCGTTAAGATGATCAACAACATATGTTGGAGGTTTGTGTGTGGAGTCTGAGCTAATTAGGAGAGTGTCTGTAGAGGCCTGTCTCCGCAACGGAGGGCTCGCCTTAACCCTTTCTCCCCCCGCTGTTCCATTCAGCCTCGCCTCCAGGTTTGGGGGCTCCCCTATGGTAATTTGGGGGGCTGGAGGGTCTCATCTCACGTCTTAAGAAGAGAGATTAAAAGGGGAATCTTTTCATAGCTGCTTAGCCGGGCACGATCTCTTGTTAGCAGGGAAGCTGGAGACAGCTCAGCAGCTAACTTAAACTCTTCTTAAGGGGAGCTTTAATATGCATGTGAGTCCAGGGTGAGCTGGCCCTGTCTAATGAGAACAACCACCGCTACGCAGGGTGTCTGCGACACCTGAACTGGGCCCTGTTTGATACAGACACAGATATTTGGTTGTCTCCCCGCCCCCTGACACACACACAACACACACACACACGCAAAAAAAACGGGCAACAATAGAAACTCCATACAGCCTCGCTGCTTGATGGAGAATTGGTCCAACTTTGAAGGGGTGTCCACCCCCCATAACATGAGCTAATCCTGGCTCCTGTCTTATCAGACCTCCATCATTCTCCTTCCATGCTCTGAAAACAGGTTCTGGCACCCTGCTGTTGAAACAGAAGGCCCAAGCAAATAGACTTTGTCTCGCTTCATAAACTAGGCTAGGCTCGGGCCTCTCTGTTTTTCCACACGGGATCCCGTCACCGTTTCACATTTAAACACAACCAGGTTGAAACATCAGAATCTGTGTGTGTAAAAGGAGCAAAACCAAAACAAAGACGATAATGTCCCTGATCTCGTTTCCTTTTTCCACAGATGTAATCAGCTAATTTGCCTAACCAACCCTAATTGTTCTCACGCGCGTGTTTCATTCACTCACATGCACGGTTGGAGGTCTTTGTGTGTGCTGTGTCTTGCTGAGCTGAAAGCTTTAACATGATTTAAATTCATGGTCAACTTCTCTCCTGTTCAGAATGTGTAAAGACAACAAGAGGATTGTCTACACCATCTTAGACTACAATCCCTTGCTGGACTCGTCTAACATGACCCCGAAAGACTGGGGGACGATCGGGAAGGACATCGAGGTACTTCAGCCGAAACACTCACCACAACTTGTCACTCCCTCACACTTGCAACCTTTGTAAGAACCTACTTGACCAACTTTCAAAACATTCCTTCTCAACAGAATCTATAGATGTAGCACAAAACAGATGGTACTGTGGATGTCGTCATTGTGTCGATGTGCTTCACTGTTTCCATGTCTCTGGGGTAGAAATACTACGAGAAGTACGACGGCTTCGTGGTCCTCCACGGGACCGACACCATGGCGTACACGTCGTCAGCTCTGTCCTTCATGTGCGAGCACCAGGGCAAGCCTGTGATCCTCACCGGCTCCCAGGTAACCTGCCTCCTGCACCAGAGCACCTCCATCCACCACCCTGCCCCGACACTGACCCAACACTGCCCCCACCCTGCCCCCACCCTGCCCCCACACTGCCCCCACCCTGCCAACACCCTGCCAACACAGTAAAGATGAGAGTGGAGTAGAGATACGACAGACAGTAGCTTAGTGGTTAGAAATAATCGACTGCAAATCAAGACGTTGCGGGTTCAGTTTCCTGTGCTGGGTATCTTAGGATAAATGTTTCTGTTGACTCCAATGTATGTTTAGTTATTCATGAATTTATGAATTTCGGACTTTGCGATGGTGGTTTCAGGTGCCGATCTACGAGATGAGGAACGACGGCAGAGGGAACCTCATGGGGGCACTGATGATCGCTGGTCAGTTTTACATTCCTGAGGTGAGTGGAGACGTCTGTCATGCTGTGTGTGTGTGTGTGTGTGTGTGTGTGTGTGGGGTGAGTGTGTGAGTGAATGAGTGATTGTGAGTGTTCTTTCAATCCTAACTGTGTCATTCAGCATGTTCTGTGACAGTTTCGGTTACAAAATTGGTTACACAACGCAAATGATAAGGCTTCTTGATTTCAGTCTCTGTCTTTGTTGAATCTGTCTTTCGCTTTTTACAGTCTGCCATGAGTGATCGGTCTTGTGAAATGATTTATTTAAACATTTATTGTTTGAGATTGTATCGTTTGAGAACTGTTCCGCCTGATCTGTGCGTGCCACGTTTGCACACAAAAGGCTAAAGACACCAAAAGCCGTCCTTAAACCGCCTGTCTAACAAGACTGTTCAGTACACTACAATGCTGCTGTGTGTCGCAATAACGAGCAAAAGTACTTCCTCAAACGTCAGGAGGAAACAGCGTTTGATTGGAATCAAACGGCGTTTGACAAATAGAGGCAGACGAGGAACTAGCTTGTGTTTTAAATGTATAAAATCTGCATCCAAACAAAGTTTTAGTGGACAAGGAGAGGCTCGAAAACCACATCTGGCTCCATGTTCCTTCTAACCTTCTATACTGGGAACTGACATTGAGTGTCTTGTTCATGACACCTTCAAGCCACCTGAAGTTATGTTAGTGTGACAATGTCAAGTCAGTTTTATTTATAGAGCACATTTAAAAACAGCCAACGCCAGCCAAAGCGCTGTTCAAAATCATCAAATATGGCAAAAAAACAATAAATAAGAACAACAGACAAACAACACAATTACAGTAAGCACTAGTGATCCTAAACTTACTCGAAAGCCAAAGAATAAAAATGTTTTAAGATGAGACTTAAATGTTTTGGTGGTGGTGGATGACCTGATACAAATTGGCAGTTTATTCCACAGAGTAGGGGCTACAGCTTAAAAAGCACGATCACCTTTTGTTTTCATCCGAGTCTGTGGAATTGCTAAAAGGAACTGGTTTGATGATTTATAGGGCCTGGAAGTGTAAATACAGCATAAGAAGATCTGAGATATACAATGGAGCCAATCCATGTAAAGCTTTAAAAACAAGTAACAACACCTTAAAATCTATTCTATATTTTACTGGTAACCAGTGAAGAGGCCAATATTGGGGAGATATGCTCCCTCTTCCTGGTACCAGTCAACATTCTAGCAGCCACATTCTGGACAAGCTGCAGGCATGATAATGATGATTGACAAATGCCATACAGAGAATTACAAGTCAGGTGGCTGAGCGGTTAGGGAATCGGGCTCTTAATCAGAAGGTTACCGGTTGGATTCCCGGCCGTGAAAAAATTACGTTGTATCCTTGGGCAAGGCACTTCACCCTACTTGCCTCGGGGGAATGTCCCTGTACTTACTGTAAGTCGCTCTGGATAAGAGCGTCTGCTAAATGACTGAAATGACTGAAACAATCAATTCGAGACGACATAAGTGCATGAATAACAATTTCCAAGTCCTTGAAAGAGAGGAAAGACTTTAGTTTTGCAATAGTCCATAAATGAAAGAAACTACCTTTGACAACAGAATACATTTGTTTGTCAAATGTTAGTGCTGAATCAAAGATAACACCCACATTTCTGTCATGGGAGTGTACATTGGTGGACAAGGGGCGAAATTCTTTAGATAAATCATCAATTGATTTGGGGGTGCAAAAAAGAATCACCTCCGTCTTACTGTCATTAAGTTGGAGAAAGTTTTTATCCATCCAGCACTTGATATCTTTAAGGCAATCAAAAAGGGACACCAGAGATTTGGAATCACCTGTTTTTAACGGTAAGTATAAGTGTGTATCATCAGCATAACAGTGATATGGTATATTATGTTTACGGAGAATGGAGCCCAGAGGGAGCATATACAGAGGAAATAGAATTGGACCCAGGATTGAACCTTGAGGTACTCCACATGTAATCCCTGCCGAAGAGGAGGAAATATTTCCAATATTGACAGAAAAGGTTCAATCTTTCAAATAAGAGTGGAACCACTGTAGAGCCACACCCTGGATACCAACCCATATCTGTAGACGATCCAGGAGGATAGCATGATCAAACGTATCAAAAGAAGCACTGAGGTCAAGTAATATTAAAACCGCACAATTTCCAGAATCACAGAACAACAAGTCATTCAGTACCTTAAGCAGTGCTGTTTCTGTGCTATGGTGTGCTCGGAAATATGGCTTTACTGGAGTCTGCACCTGGGTAGATTGATCCGGCAAAACAGGTAGGAGACCGGCATATCTCTGCTCCAACGAGCAACATGAGATGAATCGGCTACGAAGGCCATGAGTAATCCACCGATACAGAAGCTGGAGGCCGAAGAGTTGCGTAGAGGGGACCATGAAGTCTCCGGATCCAGGTAGCTGACAGCTGATCGCAAGTACAGATAATCGTGGCCCACGAAAGTTTGCATGCCTCCCAAACCTCACTGAGCATCGATGCACCACTTCGAGCCTTATGTCGAGGAGAAATTGGCGATCATAAATCAGTTGTGAGGAGACACTCTGTGCAAACAAACATAAAAACAGCAAAACAAACCACAGGTAATCCAGCTGGGCAACGGCTTGCCAACAAACACTCAGACTCCATCGTCTCAGTCTGACAATGTTGAATGTTGCTGTCACATTGCAATAATGTTTTTTTTTTTTTTTTTTTGACTGCTTGCCTTCCCAGGTGTGTCTTTACTTCAATAACAAGCTCTACCGAGGGAACCGCAGCACCAAGGTGGACTCTGGAAGATTCCATGCCTTCTGCTCTCCCAACCTGGGTCCTCTGGCCGACGTGGAAGTGGACATCAAAAGTAAACAAGGAGAGCCGTGGGTCGGCTCTGCGGTTCTGACGCCCAGCGTCCCACGACTCAGATTTAGCCCAGTCTCCAGGTTTCTAGTGTGTGACGTGTTGCCCAACCTTGTCTCGTCCGCAGTAAACTGGGACACGGTGTGGAGGCCCAACACCACTGAGCGCTTCCGGGTCAGACCGGAGGTCAACCGCAACGTGGGTCTCCTCAGGCTGTTCCCCGGCATCACCACCCAGACCGTGAGTGCTTCCCGGCGGAAGACAGGGGGTCCTGGTCAGACTGGGGGTCCTGGTCGGACAGGGGGTCCTGGTCGGACTGGGGGTCCTGGTCAGACTGGGGGCCCTGGTCAGACAGGGGGTCCTGGTCAGACTGGGGGTCCTGGTCAGACAGGGGGTCCTGGTCAGACTGGGGGTCCTGGTCAGACAGGGGGCCCGGCAGGACCCCAGATAGTTGGGGGGTGGGGGCTTGGGGCCCGGAGTACAATTTATCCAGGGGGTCCAGAATCCCTAGCAGCGCCCCGTCACTACTGCTGGGCCAGCGGCGACATATGCTGCCTGGAAGCGATCCTCAGCGATCCTCAGCGATCCTCAGCAAACCTCAGCGATCCTCAGCGATCCTTAGCACTCCTCAGCGATCCTCAGCGATCCTTAGCGATCCTCAGCGATCCTCAGCGATCCTCTGCTGGGGCTGGGCCTCAGCGAGTGTGTGACCCTCTTCATCTCTGAGCTCTAAGCGGCAGCTCCTCATTTGTGGGCATTTGTTCGCTGGCCAGCCAGATAGAGGGGCTGTACAAGTGGTGTGCGTACAGCACCCATACAGGGATCCACGCTGTTAGCAGCACCCAGTCCAGCGACCGTGAGATGGCGTTATGGAGCATGACCAATCACCCTCTAAAGACCCAGGCTTGACACTCTGCCTTCCCTTCAGCAGACAGGGAGAAGCGGAGGGGTTTTTATAACACATAAATCCCTCATCTGCCTTGAGCTGTTTCTGCTTTCTCTTGGCTTTATTGGAAATCTGTGTGTCGTTGGCCATAGGGCCAAAAACTGTACCGTAGCTTATCACACCCAAAAACATGATCCTACAAGCTGAAATCCCCCCCCCCACTCCCACCATATTTTAGCAGGCTGTGTCTGAGCAGAGAAAGGACGGCTCTGAACACCTGGAATGCTAATGGATGCCTGCGCCCGGCTGCCTGCGCCCGGCTGCCTGGGCTCCAGATGCCAGGGCTGGTGGGGGTGCTGGGGGCTCCCAGTGCCAGTCTGCCACCCTGAGACACAGGGGCCAGGACAGGGGGCACCAGATGGGCATCAGGGTGGTCGAGTGTAGAGTGTGTAGGGCTGGTAAGGGTTAGGATGGTTGTCAAACCGAACTCTAGCTCAGCACAGTACTCCTCCACAGCTGTCGTCTCAGCTGAACTCAGCCACTTCAGCAGGACTGGGTGTGACTAGTATGTGGTGTGGGCAGTAATGCTGGCTGTGATTGGCTGCAGGTGATCGCCTTCCTCCAGTCACCCCTAGAAGGCGCTGTCCTGGAGACCTACGGCAGCGGAAACGCCCCCGACAACCGTCCAGACCTGCTGGCGGAGCTGAAGAAGGCCACCGATCGCGGCGTCATCATCATGAACTGCACCCAGTGTCTGAGGGGCACCGTAAACCCAACCTACGCTACCGGCAAGGTACGGGACAACCAGGTGTTCAGGTGTAAGTGTGTGTGCATATATGTGTGTGTTGATCTTTTTGTGTGTGTGTATGAACACATTATGAACACGCTGCTCCCTCAGGTCCTGATGGACGCAGGGCTGATCCCGGGTCGTGACATGACCCCCGAGGCGGCCCTCTGCAAGCTGTCCTACGTGCTGGCCCGGACCGAGCTCAGCCTGGAGGACAAGAAGAAGGTGAGGTGGAGTTATTTTTCATCGAAAAAAGCTAGCTAGCTAGCACTAGCTATCGAACGAATGAAAACTTCAAATCGTACAGTAGGCTAAATTGGTTTAGGCCTAAATACAAAACTGCCTACCTAGCAACCAGGACAGTTTCCTGCTAGCACGAATAGCTATATCAGGAATTAAAGGTTGGCATAGCGACGGACGCGTCCTTGCATCGGAACGGCATTGTGACGTCAGGTATGACAGTTTTTGGCACCCGGACAGTTTTTGGCATGAACAGAGCCGGCACGGAGAGAAGACCAGACACCTGGGGTCCAACGCTGTTTCATGCTTGACCCGTGTGTGTGTGTGCAGATGATGAAGCAGAACCTGCGAGGGGAGATGAGTGCTGACCTGGCAGGGGCCAAGCTCTCCATGAGTGACAGTCGCTTCATCCAGGTCATCGCCAACACGCTCAGCATCAGCTGCAAGGAGGTGAGGCGCCTGGTCACACACTCACACACGCGCACACACACACACACGGGATCACACACACTCACGCTCTCGTTCAACTTCTTTCAAACTGGTTTTCATCTGGTTCTTTTCTTGTTACCATGACCAGAGGTATTCACCGCATGACATGGTTTTATCGTGTAGTCACATATTCTAGATTTTCCGTATGGTTCAAAGCACAGCCCTCTCAGAATCCGAGCTCACACAATCCTCTGGCTTGCTGGTCTTGTCTCCAGGAGCTGGAAGCCATCCGTGACGCCCTCACCCCCCCGTTGGCCTGCGCTGCCTCCAAGATCGGAGATATCGATGCCTTGAAGGCCATCCGAGAAATGGTGAGCAAGTTCCAACCAACACTGAGCCACCGCCGCCAAATAAAAAGCTTCCTGTAAGTCAGCAGGAGAAGGGAAGACTGAACATGCTGTTGTTGTTGACCACACACACACACTCACACACACACACACACACACTCACACACAGACCCTGTGTTTGCTCTGGGACAGAGTTCACACACACAGAGCCTTTGTTTGCTCTGGGGCAGAGTTTAGGTCATGTTTGAACCCGCGTTGATAACACGGACGTCAGAAGCGTAGCTGTAGCGTGTCAACGCCCTGATGGGGTCTGCTCCTGAGGAACAAAGTGTCACAAGTCTGACATCAGCAAAACACATACCACAACATCTCAGCTGCAAAACAAACCTTGGGAGGTGAACAGGTGCAGGACAATGATTCTCCCAGCAGACTGGGACGTTTGCAGGATGAACCGGTCAGTTGAGTGCATGCTAGTCATGCTAGTCATGCTAGTCATGCCAGTAGACTCAGTCAAGATGGCCGACGGAAAGCTGTTTTAGATTAAATGATGAACTTGATGAACTGTGTTTCCCGTCAAACCAAGAAAAACTTACATTTTCAGTCGTTACCTCGACAGAAAAACGGAAGTTTTAACATAGAAATGGCAGTTGGTTTGAATGAACTCCTGCCCCTCCTCGTCGCAGGGCAGTGACCTGAGTCTGGTGGACTACGATGGGCGCAGCCCGCTGCACGTGGCAGCCTGTGAGGGCCACTTGGAGGTGGTGAAGTACCTCCTCGGCCAGGGCGCCTCCGTCCACGCAAGGGACCGCTTCGGGAACACGCCCCTGCGTAACGCCATGCACTTCAGGTAGGACGCCGGCGAGGGCGGGGCTTCAGAACGGGCAGGTTATCTTTTTGGATATGTTTTGACGGAGAGAGAGAGGGCAGAGGAGGAGAGTGGGGGAAGGAGGGGGGGTGTAGGAAATGGCCTCAGTCAAATTCAAACCCAGTCCCCTGTATTAACTTTAATAGTACAATCACTCAGGTTATTGGTGTCAAGTTTGGAGTGGAGGATAGTGGGGAAGACTGGAAGGAGGGAGGGAGGGGGTGCTGGGTGTTGCTTATCTGGGCAGAAGGATGCTTGTTTGCATCACACAGTAATGCCATTATGTTAACTGTTGCATTTCCCACACTGGCCATTACCAATCTCTCCATCCCTGTCTTTGGTGTGCAAACAGCAGGCGAAGAGGAGAGCAGGGAGGCTTATTAAGGCAGTCGTGGTAGGGGGCTGGGACCTGGGGCTGGGGGCAGGGGACTGGGCTGGGGGCTGGGGCAGGAGGCTAGGGCTGGGGGCTGGGGCTTGAGGCTGGGGCTTGAGGCTGGGGGCTGGGGGTTAGGGGCTGGGGCTTGAGACTAGGGGCTGGGGCAGGAGGCTAGGGCTGGGGGCTGGGACAGGAGGCTAGGGCTGGGGGCTGGGGCTAGGGGCTGGGGCTTGAGGCTGGGGGCTGGGGGTTAGGGGCTGGGGCTTGAGACTAGGGGCTGGGGCAGGAGGCTAGGGCTGGGGGCTGGGAGAGGAGGCTAGGGCTGGGGGCTGGGGCAGGAGGCTGGGGCTAGGGGCTGGGGGCTGGGGGCTGAGGCTGGGGCTAGGGTCTGCAGAAAGGACTGACTGTCAGATGGGGGTTGTAACCATTGGAGTAATTCTTAATGAAGTTTAGAGGCCAGCACAATAATTAACTTCTAAAGAGGCTAATTGCCATCCGACAATAGCTACAATGTTTATTTTGATCTTGATTGTTTTTATGTTTTTATATTTATGTTTTTTGTCATTAATTGACATTGTGCATGATACTGCTCTGAGAATAACTTGCCCAAGGCCTCATTTTATACCCACTGTGCAGCCTGCGGGGAGGAGTGTGTTTGTGTGTGTGTGTGTGTCTGAGTCATTCAGAGCGTAAGCAAGTGGAATTGTCTTTTGTCCTTGAACGGTTGGCAGGACAAGTTTCAGCATGTCGCCTCCCTGCTGGATGACAGAGAAACCCTCCACCTGCTACTTCAGTCTGAATATCATTAACGTGACCTCACACACACCTGTGTGTGTGCGCTTGTGTGCACGTGTGTGTGTGTGACGGGGGTATCTGGGCTAAACGTTGAGGAGCGAGTCTCTCTTTCAGTCACATCTTTTTTTTCTGGATGCCCATATAAGGACGGGGAGGGAATGTGAGTTGAGAGGAGAGACAGGGCGAACGAGAGGAGTGTGTTCTGAACCAGTCGTACCAGCCAGCTTCCTGAGATCCTCTCAAACTGCACTTTATGAAGCTCGCTCTTGTTTTAGTAGATTCTACTCTTCACTCAAATGTCTAATAGGACTAGTGTGTGTGTGTGTGTGCGAGAGTTTGTGTAAAAGTGTGAGAGTGTGTGTGTGTTGGTGCTGCGCCAGTCCCAGTTGAGATGCGGGGGTGGTTTACTGGGAAACAGACAACGTGTCCATACAGGTCTAGCTGGAGGACAGTGTCACTGTCAACAGACACTAATCTACCATCTGGCTCTGCCTTCTAGAGATATCAGATTCGGTACAAACTGAACATGTCGCTAAGGATGATGGGCCATGTGGTGTGACTCATCCTGCAGGAACAGGTTTCTCCCTCTGTAGACCTGGGATACGGTGAAACAGCAGGGGGTGGTAATCCTACTGTGTGTGTGTGTGTGTGTGTGTCACCTAGACACAAGGAGGTGGTGAGGCTGTTGAGGAGGACAGGGGCCCACCTCTCTACTGATGAGCGGAAGGAAGCAGGAACAGATCTGTACAGGTAGGACACACACACATGTACGCACACACACACACACTCACGTACACACACACAGGCGCTCAACCTTACACAGAGAACCAGGACCAGTTGACCAGGTCTTACTTGAGCAGGTGGAATGTTCCCCAGCAGCATAGCTCCATCCCAGCTTCACATACCAGGGGCTTGTTTCAGTCAGATGAGGAGGATATCTCCAGCTCCACATACCAGGGGCTTGTTTCAGTCAGATGAGGAGGTTATCTCCAGTTTCACAAGCACTACTTCCATCCATAGAAAGAAATGCAATCATTCTTAACATAAAAATTACAAAACAAACCCTGTCACTTTATCTATTTATCACGTTATATGCAGCCTGGCTGCCAGTGGAGACCTGGTGGGGCTGGAGATGTGGATGCTGGCCGGGGTGGACCCCTCCACTCCCGGCTACGACAGCCAGACAGCCATAAGTTTGGTGAGTGTTGACTGGAAACCTCCCGGTTTAAAACATGAGGAAGAAAGAGGACGTCATGAGGTCTAACCAGGGCTCACATGAGGCCTAACCAGGGCTCACATGAGGCCTAACCAGGGCTCACATGAGGCCTAACCAGGGCTCACATGAGGCCTTACCAGGGCTCACATGAGGCCTAACCAGGGCTCACATGAGGCCTAACCAGGGCTCACATGAGGCCTAACCCGGTTTCACATGAGGCCTAACCCGGACTCAAATGAGGCCTAACCAGGGCTCACATGAGGCCTAACCAGGGCTCACATGAGGCCTAACCAGGGCTCACATGAGGCCTAACCAGGGCTCACATGAGGCCTAACCTGGGCTCACATGAGGCCTAACCAGGGCTGACGGCCTGCCTTTGTCCCTCTGTACTCAGGCCAAGGCTACAGAGAACCTGGAGATGATGAAGCTTCTTTCCCAGATCCCAGAATTCGAGGTAAGGGCTCTGTCCTTAGGCCTGACACACGGTCTAATTAGCTACTAGAAGAATCTTTGACCCGATTAAGGTTTTTTATCAGCAATGTGTGTTAAATGATGTGTTCCCTTTCCATTAGCAGTGTGTTTAGATGATACACTTTGTGGTCACTTTTAGCCAATGTTTTATTTGTTTGAGGGGGAAGAGAATAAATGACTGATTTCAGGTACTGCTGAGGTAAATGCTGTAGACGTGTGTTGTGCTGAATTGACGTTTCATTCAGCATGGCAACACTGGGCAGCATCAGATGACAAGTAGTTAAGTGTATAGTAAAAAAATAGTCAAGTAGTCCTGATGTTCCTTGATCTGCCCTCTGCAAGCAGTCAGAATGGCTGTTGATTGCCTTTCCTGTGATGCTAGCTAGCCTCAAACCCTGTGGCCAATACCCTGCATTAACGGCATACTGTGTTTTATGTGATGCAGTAGTGAGGCCAGGCGTGTCTGCGGAGGTTCCTGAACGCCAAACCTGCGAAGCCTGTTGACCCTGCTGCAGCTAGAAGCCTGCTGGAGTTTCAGCCTGTCTAAGACGCATTCTTCTGATTGTTTTCAATCTAATTTCCGTCTGCCTCTCTCTTGACTGTGCTGCTGACGGCCTGCTGCCCCCCATATCCCTCCACTTCCTCCCCTGTCTGCCCTGGTCCTCATCCCTCCCTCTCATCCTCCCTGGTTATGGCCTGGGTCTGGGTGGTCTGGGAATCGAACTGGCAACCTTCAGATTACTAGCTCGATGCTCTACCCGCTCAGCCACCTGACTCCCGCTCAGCCACCTGACTCAGCCACCTTACTCCTTGAAAGCAACCTTACTGAAACTACCCACAACACTTCCTTCCTCCACTCAGCGATGCTGCTTGAAAACACTGGTTGTTTCACCGAGCAACTGTTAGATCGGTGTTCATTTTAACTACCTTTTTTGGTGTTATTAATATAATTGATCCAGGTCATGGAGTCAGGGATCTGTTACATCGAGGCCTGTTCTAACAATGAATGTGTTAAGAACTGTTAGTGTTCATTTGAATGAATTAGTATTTTTGTAACCCATCGTGATTTGTGTTTTTAGCTTTAAAATCACTAGACTTCTTAAATAAATGATTGTCTGTGACTTGATGCTAAAAGGTGTTAAATTATTGTACTAACGCTACAGAGTTGCACAAGCACACACACTTTAAAAGCACACACACTTTAAAAGCACACACACTTTAAAAAATTTCACCACACCCATAAACCTCTTACCTGACTGTAGCCACAGAAATGCTTTCGGCGCGGGAGTCGGGACGCACATGTGATGACGTGCTCCATGTCAATGACAGCGTTTGTCTTTATTTGGATGTCGTACTCATTAGTTTGTTCAAATCCCTCGCTGCCTTATCCTGAGATAATTCTTGTTCTTCTAACACGGTGGACTATGGAGTATGCTATCCTAATTACCCTTAGAAACTAAATATATTTGGTAAAACTCCATGGGATAGAAATGTTTGTGTGTGTGTTTTACCTCACACAAAAGTGTGTGACAATGGTTGAATATAAATATGGTTCAACAATCCTATAATAAAACAAACCCGTATGACTGGTCGGGTGAATAGTTGGATAGAGAGTAGAGTCTCACTTCGGCCCCAGGTTGTATTACATTTCTACACAGATAGTCTGACTTCCATTCAAATCAATTCCTGTTACGGCTTTAGTTGCGTAAAAGTAAGTTGGGGCTTATTGTAATTATATGCCAAGCAAGCAATGATGGTCTGGTATTTCCCTATGCGTGAACCACCCTTATGTAGTCGTCAGGGCGGTAGTTGGGCTGTTCTCGACGCAGTGGAACCCAGCTCATCCGGTCGGACCAGCATGGTCCTCATTCCTCGCTGAATGAGGCGCTTGTATGAACCTACCCCAAAACACTATATAAAGAGCTGGATTTCTCTCGTCACACAGATTTGGCACGGACCGCACACAAGAAACGTTTCTCTCACAAGGTAAGGATATTAAACGTTACGTTGTCAAGGCCTCAGGGGAGCCGATCACGTTGCCACAACTCTACAATCGTTAGCCAAGGATTAAACAAAGATATAAACTAAATATAAACCTGCTTTTTTTCGTTCGTTCTTAGAGAAAGCAACATTTAAAAGACTGCGACTTTGGGTATCCATGCATGATCCTACTTGAAGATGGTTGGTTGGTCTCTTTGGTGAAGTGGTTCTTAACAGTTCAACAGTTCTTTGCAAAAATTGTGAAATGTTTAGGACCACTTGACCAGGCTGACAAATGCGGCCAAGGCAAATGGATACAACACCAGAGCAAAGGGCCGCTTTTAGCCCAAAGGTATGTTTTTCAATTTAATTCAGTTCGATTGGTCATTCTGCATTTCATTTCTGAACATTCTTGTATCAAAATGGGTACGTAATTCCACTGTAATTAGTTAATTATTTAATCCTTGTGCTGCCTTCGGTTCACAATGACCCAAAGATAACACAAGGGTTAAAGCACCTCTCACTCTCTCTAAATGTACATTTAGCAGACGCTCTTATCCAGAGCGACTTACAGTAAGTACAGGGACATTCTCCCAGAGGGAAGTAGGGTGAAGTGCCTTTCCCAAGTACACAACGTCATGTTGTCATACTAGCCCGACTCCCTAACCGCTCAGCCATCTCACCCCCCCCCCCTCTCTCTCTCTCTCTCTCTCTCTCTCTCTCTCTCTCTATCTCTGTATCTTTCTTTCTCTTTCTCTCTCCCTCTCTCTCTTGTGCCCCCTTGTGTTTTAATTACACGGGTCTAATTTGGAACCTACATGTAGTGGTTTAATTTCCAGTTGTATGTGTATAAACAGGTGATGTTATTTCAAATTCCATGTGTTGATGCTGTTGACTGTTCCAACACATTACTGTACTTGATCACAGTGTTAATAAATACATGTGTCCGAACTTGTCACTGGCGTGGTCGCTGTCACTATCCAAGGTTCTGAATAATCGGGCACATGAGTCCGTTTGTCAGTGTTTTGCACTTGGTTGGGATTATTTAAATTTTTGACCGGACCGTCATAGTATGTTCACTTTAGTGTCCATGTCAGAATTTATTTTAATAGACATCTAAGTAGAACATTTCAACTGTGATTTTGTTGTGCTAAAAGTATTGGAACAGCGTTAATGAGGGGCCCAAAGCGGTTTCCCTGCATGCGCAACGCCAGTAGATGTAAAGTCCCTCCCGTGGGACCTAATCCTTAGAATTTCATCATCAGTTAAGGGCGACCCAGCACATATAGGGTTGAAAGGGTGGTAGTTGTGGTAAATCTTCATTACTTCACAGCGTAATTATTGGTAGATCTACAGTTTAAAACCCCAGCGAACCCTAAAAGTATCCGAAGTGCTTGATTGTGTGAAGGTCAGAAAGGTCAGAAATGGCGGGGATGTGTCTTCGTTATATTAATAGTGCAACATTTCCCACATAACCAATTATTTACATCATTCGTGAATTGTGAGTCATTGGTAAGTAGTCAGCATTAAGGCACTTCAAGTCCCGGCACGTTCCAATGGGCAATGATTTAATCCCAAGGAAAACCAATAGCGCCTAGCCGACATGTAGAGATAACCCTATCATGATTTACATTTGCCTTGGCTTGTTAATGTGATGAAATTCAAGACCGAAATAAAAAAGAAATCATTAAAGAAACAACATATTCAAAGGCTATTGGGCATCAATGAGTTTGATACGGCGGTTATACTGCTTCTTGTAGATAAGATTGTTATAATGGGGGCCAGTCCTGATGCCCCGTGGTCGGGGTTGCAGTCGCGCTCCACACACACTTCATTAAGCCTGTAGATGAAACAACCCTACATGATATTTTAATCCCTCTGACATTAGAGCGTCCTATAGGCTTGTACACATCCAATTTCATTTGAATCACGGAATGCATAAGTGACCATTATGGGAGAGGCACCTCAGAATCTCAGAATGATTCATCTGAGGGGAGAGGCACATTTGTGAAATATCTTCGCAAGTGAATGGACACATACAAGAAAATGAATGGAGTCAGCGCCACCCTCCTCTCGACTGCACGCGCAACGAAAAACTGATTGACAAGAGAACGGAGCGGTGGGTGAGTGAGCGAGAGAGAAGAGAGAGAGTGAGAGAGAGAGACAAAGAGAGAGGTATAGAGAGAGTGAGAGAGAAATGGAGATAGAGAGAGGTGGAGAGAGAGCGAGGGAGAGGTGGAGAGAGAGAGATAGAGAGAGAGAGAGAGAGAGAGAGAGAGAGAGAGAGAGAGAGAGAGAGAGAGAGAGTTGTAGGAAAGATTGTCCTCAGGCGCGTGACTTCGTTTCCAGACCGGCAGCGTGACAGACCAGACGTGGACAGGTCAAGGATATACATCGTGTGGATTACTAATGGATTGTATTAGTTTATTGTCCTGTTGGACTGTTGACTACAGGGGAGATTATTTTTACGCACCCCCTCAAATGTTGCTCTTTGAGCGCTGTGGCCGTAGGCAAACAGTGAGTTCGTAGCTGTACGGAACACCTTTTGGATTGAACTCGTCCGATGTTTCGGGGTCTAATATTTCATTGTTATGGCAGTAAAAATCTAATAGATGCCAACTTGGGTATGGAAACAGACATTTCCCTAATGGCTTTACCAAACTCCTCTGGGTCCTCTGGAGACGGAAAGTCGAGCCCCAATCTGAGGAACATTCTTCGTAGACTCCGACCCTATATGTGGATTTACCAGTCACCTTCTACGGAGGAAAGCAAGGGTAACGACTTAAAACACCGCACAGCCGGCATAACGGGGACATTTGAAGGTTTTTCTTTGCATTTAAGTAAATGTCACAAAACACAAAACAGTTATTCCTGAACGGACCTAGCCCAGAACAAATCCACTGATGACTAGGTCGGTACCTAGCTCACGGATTCTTCCCGTGCACGCGGTAGCCTATCAACCTGAAGTCCTTCTTTCAGGACCAAGAACAGCTCCACTATCCGTTGCGCTGATCAACGTAACAACTTCATTGGAAGCCGATGCTTTGTCTTGGTCTCATTCCAACGTCCTCTCTAAAGAGAAACTGGTATTTTATTTCTTGTTGGCTTCCGTCAACTAGTGGATATTCACGCTATGCAAAGGAAAGAGTTTAGCATGCCTCTAATGGCCGTTTTGTCTCCATTGACAATTTTTCTAATCGAATATATGCGCTGCACTCAACTATACAAAAGTTGCATGAGCGGTTTCTTTAATTATATACTATATGGAAATTAGGGACACTGACTTTATATTGGACATATAAATATTTCTGTTTTAGTGTAATAATGACAAGCTTAATTCTAGTTTTCAGCTTCAAATATGTTTTTATGGCTCTATGAAAATAAGGCCGTCATGTAATCAGCTCCGCTTTTACAGAGACTACAATATTTATTTTCAATATCGGGTTGTGAAATTGTAAAATTATGGTTTGCTGGACTTGCAGTTGAGAATTGACCCCATTCTGTCCAAGAGTGTAAGAAAAAGGAAAGTCAAAACACGGGAGTATTCTATTCTGAACAATTATATTCTAGCCTATTATATTCCTAACACAAGATTTCCTAACATTAGGACACTTTTAATGTTTCCTACAAAAGTTACTAAGTTAGAGTACAGCATTTTCCCAGTTTCATCAAGAAAATCTTTATTTTCCACTGGCAAAAAAAAAAGTTTTCGTTACTTCAACCCCTCCCCCTGTTAGACTAGATCACCCTCCCCCGAGCGCAGAGCGACGCGCACTCTGGACCAAAACTTTTGCTTCATTGTGTCGTCAAGGCATGGGACTTCAGAGACACTTACACATTTACACACGACACTGACACTGACAGATCGAAAGCTAGATAGTAGAGACTATATAACTATGGAAATCCAAGCTAAGAAACGTAAGGTTGGGGCTGAAAAATTGAGACAAAAAGACATCACCTTCACTAGACAAGGTTTTACCAATTGAAAAACGGCTATGTTTATTTTACATAAAGCTCCCAAAACTATTTTGTGCTCCAACATGACCAACAAAGGCCAAAAATGTTTGCTCGCTCGCTGCGCACGCTTGTATTAAATCTGGAACTCCGCTGAAACTAGCATTCCATCAAACACAGAAAGGGCATGCATTGGCAGGGCAGCTGTGGTGGCTGGTTCTGGTGGGCCAGTCTGGATCCAAGTCCAGGGCCTATATTTACTCCCAGTCCGTCCCTGGTTGCTTTTACACAAGGAGGAAGAGCAAAGATTTGGTCTCCCTGTCTCTCTTGGTCTCCAAAGTGGTCTCTCTCATGATGTCACACAATACACTAGGCAAGGCGCATTTTTCTGGTCATGTGATCTCTTGATGAACTTTATTTACAGCAATCTGGATTTCCAGACAACAAAGCAGAACTGAATCCCTGCTAACCTATCAGATGACTGATATGCATACACTAAACAATAAACAATAAAACTACAAAAATCAATGAAGAAAAATCCCGTAAAGACATAAGGAGCTTTAAACTCGGGTCTGAAAGCCTGCCAGATCTGATGTTGCTGGGGGGCTATACAAGTAGTAGGTTAGGGTTAGTTGTTGTGATGCAAGAAAGGGACAATGATAGACTTTTGTCCATGAGATACTTACAGCTGAGTTCAGATGACTACAACCACTGTGTAGAAGACACAATGAGCAGCCCATCATTAATGTTTTACTGACAGTGTTCCATTCACTAGCCTCCTTGAACTGTCTTTGATTATAGAAACAGTCAATAAAGAATATTTTCATTTTCTTTACAAACATTCAAAACATTTCTGTCTAGAGAGGAAGCAAAGGATTTCTCCAAACAATGTCTAGCATAAACTGTAAACAGTAAAGAAACAAGTATACACTACTGATGATTTGCCAGAGGTTTTGTTTAGATCTGGAAAGCATTGACACATAATTAGGAATAGAACAGCAAATCCAAACCTGTAGGCCGTGGCCTACTAGTGGTCCGCTAGGGTAATACAGGTGGGCCGCCAAACCAATGAAAACTAAAATATAGGCTAACATTTTTATAAAATATAGGCTAACATTTTTATAAATATCAAAATACGTATATGTACTGTTTGTAAATGATTATTAAAATTCTTACTTATTTTTAAATGACATTTTGCCTTTAATTTATCATGACCGGAATGCCAACAGTTACGCTTGGCATGTTGACGAAAGACCTTTTTCTCTCAGCATTAAATCTTTTCGTCTTCTGTTGTTATTCAGCAAAAATGAAGTGTGGAGAACCTGGAGGACTATCAGAGCAGAAAACTGCTGACAAGAGAGTCCAAGAAGTTTGTGATGCTGTAATTTTAATCTGGCATCATGTTTTCATTCTAATTTGTCTATGCAGAAATGTGTCATATCAGAATCAGAATCAGAATATTCAAACATGATTGTGAGTGTAATCGTGTAGATTGTATAACACAATTTTCTTTTGTAACACGATCAATAAAGGAGATGAAAGAACATGAGTTTGAATGCTGTTTTTTGGATGAAATAATGGAACACGGTCACTTATATTCATAAATCACAAGTTCTAAGATATGCTGGGCTGCACACTCTTAGGCAGCTGAAAGCCACAGAATGACTGGACTAAATAGCACAACAAAGATTTGTTTACATTTGTATTTTGCAATTTTGTTAAGGTATAATAAATAAATGATCACATAGCCTATGTCATTTCATTTGTGACATTTGTATGATTTCACATGGTCATGATGCGAAATGCAGTACCCCCCCCCCCCCCCATCCGAACACCAGAGGGCAGCAACGACTAGCTATTATGTGTATTATGTGTTTTTAGAGGTTTAGTGTACTATATTGAATATTGTATATTATTGTCATTCCACTGGCCAAACAGAGTCACGAGATGGGTGAACTCTTGATCGCTAACCACGCCCTCAACCGCTGTGTTCACAATGAGGTTTGAGACCTCCCTGACCTGACAACAAACGCTAGAGAAAAAACTAAAATTTTTCCCCCAGGTGTATTAATTACCAGTTTGTGACATTTAAGGTGATATTTTGCTTAAATTTCTAAGTTCCTCTTCTGCAGTCATACCAGAGGAAACACAAAGTTGTTAAGCCTCTTATTTCAGTCCCATCCTATAGGCTCAGAGACGCCATCGTCATACTGGGCAGGTAGCAAGCCTGTGAAGGTGGTGTTGGAGGCTCCAAAGAAAGGGTTCTTCCTGGAAAACTAGGAACATTTAGAAACTTAACTTTATAAACTCTGCAGGAAAGGTTTTTAAAATGTGCAGAGAGGTTTCAGTGGCCAAGGTTCAAAGAAACATCCTTAAACAAAAAAAAATACCTTCATATTTCACAACAGCCTAACCATACAAATTTCTTGGTACCCATAAATGCATGAAAATGATTATATTTGTTTAGCTTTTGAAGTCCCCAATAAAGATAATGTGGTTGCTTTACTGTCGTCTATCTACAATGAAGGTATTATACTCCGAAACAGGTGTATAATCTTTAATATTTTCCACTTTATTTGCTAACGCAGTAAAATGAACAGAGCTAATTACACAATATACAGTTAGTATGTAAGGATCTCAAGGATTGCGCGCAAGCATTTATACAGTCGTGTTTATCCAATCAACATGCCAGGTCAGAGGTCATGGGGATAACACATCAATACAAAATAAAACAAAACTTATTCCTGTGTATATATCCATACACTGCAGTTGCTCTAACAAGAGTTCTATAGGTTGTGTTCACATTTGAAGTTCAGTTTTTCTTGGTTCTCTTAGTTCGGACCAAAAAAGAAAATGATTCATTTAGTCCTGGTTCATTTAGTCCTGATTCATTTAGTCCTGATTCATTTAGTCCTGATTCATTTAGTCCTGGTTTGCTTAGTGCTCACACTGACATTTTTAACACTGAACCTAAACACAAGGCATACAAACAAGTTCACAACCTGATTGGACAGCTTTCATGGTTTGTTTGGAAGCCAAGACCCACTATTGAGGCTCTGTCGGTACGCTTGTTTGGTACGCACCAAGATTCGGATGGCAGTGTTCACACTTGTTAAATGAACAGAGCAATCGCACCAGAGTTCGTACAAGTTGCATGCCTCTAATGGTTGTTGCAGACACTTGTGGCTGTGCAATACTTGTTGATGTTGGGGGTGGTACAGCAGGATGGAGGCCTGACTCTCACCGCACAGCCAGTTACTCTGACGATGGTTTCAAGATCCTGGTCTGAGAGTATATCTGAGGTGACAGGAAAAGATTATTAGTATGTGAGTGAGTGCCCGATACATCAGCGTATGTATGTCTCTATTTGTTTGCATGCCTTTGTCTAACTGACCTGGGGGTTATTCCAGAAAGCAGGTTATGGGACACACTTACATTTTAGATTCCTATATGTTTAATGTTTGCACCTTCTTGCCAAAGCCAATTCCTTGTCTGTGCAAACTTTCATGGCGAATAAAACCCATTCTGATTCCGATACTCGGGTAAGTTAATTCTCCAGCTGACACACAATGTTGCAGCAACTTACTGGCAATGTTGCTACAACGTTGGATGTCAGCTCAACTGCTTAACTTTAATGCTTAACTTTAATGGAATCCATCTTAAAGACACATTGATAACAAGGGCTTCACACCAGAACTTCCCCTTTCCATGGAACAGTTTTTTAGAGACACATGTTCTGAAGTGATGCCATCGAGGCCATCCAGTAGTTAAAGGCACATTGATACCAAGGGAAATGGCTTCACACGAGAACTTCCCCTTTCCATGGAACCGTGACATGGCTTGGGGGGTGATGTATCAAAGACAAATACTACACCCTCTTTTGGTTTACTGCTTCATAAATGGAACTGGTTTAATTTCTGGATAAAAATCTGGATAATTTATCAACATAGTTGCCAACTCCAGATATCTGCCAGAACAGCCTTCCAGAGCTGGCAAGAACCGGGCCTGTATACAGCCTGATGCCTGTGTGTGTTAAGGTGATTTCAGGTAATGTGGGACACTTTTTGGTAGAGGCTCCAGTAGACTCACAAAATAACTGTTAACTCACCCCAGTGGTGTTTTTGTAAATCGTTTTAGGGCTTAGCAACATTTTCATGTTGGAATGAAATGGGAATACACAATATTTTAGAAGCTACACACTTTCAAACATAACATGTCCCCCTCTCTCTTTTCAGGTAATGTGGGACAGCTTGTCTGGTAAAGTGGGACAGTCATCGTCTGTCAGCCTAGTCTGCTAATATAATAATAATTAGTTTATATACAACAATTCTAGGTGCAAGGGTGTGGCAAGATTCATTTAGTTGTGGGGTCTGACTTATACAATAGCAGGGCTCTCAAGTGTCACGCATTGAGCATGACAGTTACTCATTTCGGTCTTTTGTCACGCCCTCCCGCCACACATTGGATTTCTCACGCAGAAAAAAAATATTTATAATATATTTAATATGCCGCAGCACCCAACCAAAATTCCTCTGGCCGCGCCACTCTCACTATGGAACCGTTAGGAATCAAGCACGTCTCCCCTGCAGTTCTTAGTCGAGCCTGCCACTTATCAGCCAATCCAAAAAAAGAAAGGGTATATACAATAGCCAATATCAGAAAATAGCACCAGAAGTAGTTCATAACTCACTCATCAGGTATCAGGTCACCCGCATCGATAGTTTGCTAGCTTTTCGTTGGCGTAGTTGGTAGTGGTGGTGCTTGTGATGTCAGAGGTGGCAGGTTCGAACACAGTGCGGGACGAACATAGTCCCTCTATCTCTGATGTAGCTTGCAACACTTTGTCTGTTACAATAGGCCAAGTCATACTTTCGTTATCACACGATGACTGACATATTGTCACATTATAATAATCTCTTTCCAAATAGGCGTAATAATTTTATTAGCACTAAATACATTTAAGTGTATTGCATAGTCGATGTTATAGGTCACTTTTAAAATCATTTACATTTATGCATTTAGCAGATGCTTTTATCCAAACCGACTTCCAAGAGAGCTTTACAAAAGAGCATAGGTCACTGATAATAACAACGAGGTAGCCCCAAACATTGCAAGCAGCTAAAACATGAAGCATACATTGTGAAAAACAAAAATTGTGAAGAAAAGTGCCAAAGGGAAGAACCATAAGAGCATGCAGTTAAACAAGTTACAATTAAACAACATGAAACTCAAAAAGTGCAAGAGTGTACCTGTAGAAGAACAATCAACGGTAAAATATTTCACAGCGAGTACAAAAGTTTAAATCCGTTATAACTAACCAACAAAAGCAACAAGTCTGTCAATAAGAGTCATTGTGATCCTGAAAGAAACTAACATCAGGTCCAGCCAAGCATTCCTAAGTGCCTAAAATCATGTCATATTTTATAATTGTATCCTGGCCATAGATGCATTAATCATTGCATCTGTCTTTCAAAGATGTCCAGTAAAAAGCAATTAATTAATTAATTTTCACCCCCCGGGGGGGGGGGGGGGGGGGGGGGGATGTCACTCTTGCCTGTCTTCAAAACTTTAAAGCCCTGACACTGTCATGCACTTATTCTACCCCATAATCTGTGCTAGAATTTACCTGCGATGTAAATAATTGCCACCATTAACATAGTTTTCTGTTCCATTACTCTACTTCTTTCTAATGATAACCTTACGAGCGCACTGTATACCCACTAAGCTGTTCTACAATACTTTTAATGCTCTCTCTCCCCACGTTATCCAAACCATGTTGTGTTTCTATGTAATATGTACCTTTACCACATGTATGCTGTGTACCTTTACCACATGTATGCTAGCATGCTCATCATATTACATGTATGATTTTTTCTGTTCCTGATCGTTTCGCCTCCCCCCCCCCCCCCCCCCCTTCTTTGCATATCTCAACCTAGCCGATTAACAGGGAGTTTGTCCATGCCCCTGTGACCATTGTTTTTGCTCTAAAGCAGGGGTCTCAAACTCTGGCCCCTAGATGCGGCCTGCCAAGCCATTTCATCGGCTCCTAAGAATTGTGCAAAAAGTTTGATTGATTTGAATGCGCCACCCCAACATTTACACCACAACAGTTCGTAATCAATACCTCTCTCTCTTCAGCGCATGATCAATACTACTACCCCTATGTCGTCAGTGCATTATCAATACTACTACCCCTGTCTGTCTGACCTGCTCTGCCCAGTTTGGCCCAGAAAACGGGATAAAGAATCATTAGGAACCTCTGAACACTCATTAGAATCACTGTCAGCATACAAGCGTACAGACTGGTGTAGACGATGAAGAAGAGGAACTTGCAGAGAGCTGGACCAAAAACCCAACCAGAGAGCAGGAAGTAGATCCACACCGGCAGGATGACAGTTGTTACTAATAAAAGCTTAGAGAGCTAACTATGTACTGGCATCCAATAATTTTGCATCAAGAACAACAGTTGGTACTGATAAAGGCATGCTAGCATGCTAACGGAACACCAGTTTTGGCAATATAGTTGGCGAATTCATGCTGTGAAAGCTTTTCTTACATTTTGCACAATAGTCCGTCCCGAACTAGATGCATTGTGTGGGGCAGGTAGAGGGAATGACAGGTGTGTTTGCCTGCTCTTCCCATGACCACATACCATAAAATGAAGGCATGGCCTTGTTTTCTTGGCTTCTAGTCTGTAGTTGGGTGCATAGGGACACATGGCAGCTATTGTTTTGAGGACTGCAGCCCGGCAGAGCAAGATCTTAGACAACATTATGGAGCACTGCTTTGGATAGAGACCTCCATCTGATGTCAGTCTTCTGTGCTTTGACGCAGGCTTTGAGATGCAAAAGCATAAAGGAAAGGGTTCACACAGCTGTTGATGAAAAGGAAGCTTTCAACAAAATTTTGAGTTACAGTATTGAAGTCAAGTAATTGTTTAGATGCACCTGGATGAGACGATTTCAAGGCAATGCCCACAACACTGATAATGTTGAGAACATGAAATGGAATCCAGAGGACGAAAAACGTCACTAAGATATTGGTGACCAGTTTGGTCAGTCTTTTGCTGCTGAAAAAGGCAGTCTCATGGACCTTCCTGTGGAGACAACAGTAGGATGTGACCAGAATGGCAAAAGGAGCAACAAACCCCAGAAGAGTCTCCAATATGTAGATTGCAGCTCTTTGTCCATCTGAGGTAAACACCCTCGTACAATAAAACAGCGCTCCCTCCTTCCTAACGTCAGAAAGGACGGCAGTCGGGATGGATAGGATGCATGCTAGCAGCCACAGAGAGAACAGGAGAGCCTTCTCACCTTTCCCTCCTAGTTTTGCCCACTGCTGCGAATACAGCACTGCAATATACCTCTGGACACTCATCAGCGTAACAGTCATCACACTGGAATAGACGCAAATATGGATAAAAACAGTCAGTAATTTGCAGAAAGCCTGACTGAAGGTCCAGCCAACGAGAAAGTAATGGATCCATAGTGGCAAAGTTATGAGGCCAAGTATATCAGATGCAGCCAGATTCAGCATCAGCTGCAGGGTGAAGTTGTCCTTTTTGAAGTTGCGGAGTATCACCACCACAACCATTATGTTCCCAGGTATGCCAAAAAGAAAGCACAGCCCCAGTACTACGCTGCTCACCTGGTTTGCCACAGGGATGGCAGCCACGCTTGAGCTTGAGTTGTTGTGCTGTTGCATGACTGCAGATTTCTAAGGCAAATTTCCTCTTGACTGCTTGAGTAATATGGTTTTGACCTTAAAAAGAGGAACTGAAATGTCAGACTGCCAGACGGTACATTAAAATTTGTGTAATTTCTGGTTTCAGTCAGTTTCTAGTGAAATGACCTCAGTTTTAGCACTCCATATTTAGGGCATGAGCAAAATGACACAAGCAGAGCTTCCTGTTTAAGTCTGACCACAACCTCTTTTGTCATGCACTCCCGCCACACATTGTATTTCTCACGTGGAAAAACTATTTATAATATATTCAATATGCCGCAGCGCCCAACCGAAATGTCTCTTCCCTTTCTTCAAAACTCGAGAGCCCTGCAATAGGCATAAAGTGTTACTGATGTAAACCTTAGTGATCTGCAGTCTATGTGCTAGTCACGATGCGTTAGCATTTCATTGGACTAGCGTTAGTGGACACGCTTACACGTCTGAAATTGCTGGTTCGATGACAGTGAAAGTTGTTATTTAGTTGGGAACTTCAGTGCAGTGTGATGCATTGGTATTAAAAATGTGAGAACTGTTGAATTAAATTACTTTTATAGCATAAAACCAGCATTACTAGATGTCCCACTTTACCTGAAGAATGCGTCCCCTCTCCTTGTAACTTTCCAGCGCAACCTCCCTCCCATTTCTCCTCTATTGGAACATCCTCCATCCCTCCCATTGAGGAGTTTTCGTCCCACCCCACTAACACTGCCACCAACACCTTGTTAACCACTTTAACTGCATCACTTTACTCCCTCTGTTCCCTGTCAACCAGGCCTGCACGATCTTCTCCCTCCTGCCCGTGGCTTACGGATGTTATTCGTGAAGAACGGTCCACCCTTCGGGCAGCTGAGAGAAGATGGCGCAAGTCCAAAGATGGTCTGGACCTTGATAAGTATCACTCCCTCCTTAAATCCCCCTCTTCTCACATAACTGGTGCTAAAACCCTCTACTTCCTGAACAAAATTAACTCTTATTTACTCTTACTCTGCTTCAAACCCCCACAAAGTTTTTCTACCTTCTCCACCCTTCTTAACCCACCTCCCTCACCCCCTCCCTCCACCCTAACAGCAGACGACTTCTCCTTTTTCTTTGAGAAAAAAGTCGCCGACATTAGCAGTCGGTTCCCTAAATCCACCTTTCCTACCCTCTTACCCTCCATGACTGACCCAACTAAATGTCTAAATTATTTCTCTCCCCTGTCCAAGGCAGATCTCTGACCTCATTCTCTCTCATCGCCCCACATCCTGTCCCCTTGATCCTATCCCCTCCTCTCTCTTTCAACCCATCTCCCCCTCCATCATAACTTTTCTTCTCCATGTCCTAAACTCCTCTCTTACCTCCGGCACCTTTCCCTCTGCCTTCAAACAGGCCAAAGTTACCCCTCTACTAAAAAAACCCTCCCTTAAACCTGCCGTCCTCCAGAACTACAGATCGGTATCACTATTACCCTTCTTTTAAAAAACAATTGAACGTGCTGTATCTAACCAATTGTCAAACTGTCTCTCTCAGAACAACCTGCTTGACCCCAACCAATCGGGCTTCAAGACTGGCCACTCCACAGAGACAGCCCTCCTTTCAGTCACCACTGCCCTCCAGTCTGCCAGAGCGGCTTCCAGGTCATCCGTCATCATTCTGCTGCCTGGACCTCTCTGCAGCGTTTGATACGGTTAACCACCAGATCCTGCTCTCCAGACTTTCTGAGATGGGCATCACTGGCACTGCACTCCAGTGGATCTCATCCTACCTGTCGGGAAGATCCTGCCAGGTCTCATGGGGAGGCAAACTGTCAGGCCCTCGCCAGCTCTCCACTGGTGTTCCACAGGGCTCCGTCCTTGGACCCCTCCTCTTCTCCCTGTACACCACCTCAATTGGACCAATCATCACCCCCCATGGCTTCTCCTACCACTGCTACGCTGATGACACGCAGCTCTACCTGTCGTTCCCCCCAACCGATCCGGGGATCTCAGCTAGGATTGAGGCCTGCCTCACAGACATCTCCGCCTGGATGACCAAGCACCACCTCCAGCTGAACCTCGCCAAAACAGAACTTCTCATCATCCCGGCCAAACCCTCCATCTCCCACGATCTCTCAATCACCCTGGGATCTGCGACGGTGACCCCTTCGTCCTCTGCCAGGAACCTTGAGGTCACCATGGATGATGAGCTCTCCCTCACGGCCCACATTGCTGCAGTCTCCCGGTCGTGTATATTCACACTCTAACATCCGGAAGATCAGGAGATACCTGTCTGTGCACTTCACCCAGCTGCTGGTCCAAGCGCTTGTCCTTTCCAAGCATTATAACTTAATTTAAATTCCTTTGCCAGCCTTATCATTGAAAAATAGAATGTCATATGCCGCTGAACCTTCGATGCGTTTTTTCTGTACGGACCTCCTGTCAAGCCAGATCAAGCACACTCAGATGATGTCAGACAAATAAAAACCACTGCATAGTGACGAGAAGTGTTGTATTTACAAGTCAAGATCAGTTCTGGTGATTGGATGTCGGTTTTGCACATATTAAATCATCAAAATGCTTAACTGTCCCACTTTATCTGATGTCCCACATTACCTGAACTCACCCTATATATTTTTTCTTATATTTATTTACAAGAATGCTGCTTGGTGATGGTGGTGGTAAATAATAATTGATGTTTGTTATTTGAAGGTGTTTGAGATGAAATATACCCCACAAGTATAAAAAAGTATTGTCGGGGGATTTCTGGTGTAAGGTGACCTCAAGAAAGGAGTCAACTAGGACAGGGGTTAGATGAGGAGAGGAAATAGCCCACGTAGGGAACTAGGCCAGGAAAGAAGACTTGTTTATCCCCATGTAAGGAATTAGGTGAGAGAGGAGGCTGTTTGGGTCCCATGCTCGATAATGAGGAGAAGAGTGAGCTGGGAGAGTCATTCTCCCCCTCCCATTAGAATGTTCTTTCCAGAGAGGAAGTCAGGTCAGGATGACCTGATAGGGAAATGTTGCTCGAGTGGGACCACGGGTTGTGCAAGAGGGACCACGGGTTGTCTAAGGACAGCCAAGTGAGGGAGTACATCTGTTTATCTTGAACAAACTGTGTGGTGTCTGATAACTGCCAAACATATTTGTGTGACGTAGAAAGACTGTATAAAAGTTCTTGTCTATTGAATGCATGTCGGACCTCCCTGGCTAGGGAGGCTCGGCGTATGAGAGACTTCTCTGGCTAGAGAAGCTCTGCGCGTGATTTCCAATCTACCTGGCACAAATAAAGACAAGACCTTTGCAATCAATCTCCTGACTCCAAGCCTGTTAATTCTTGCTTCACTAAGAACCACTTTCGAGACCCCAACAGTATACATTTGGAAACTTCGAGATTGTGAATCTCCGTAATAGTTCGGTAAAGAGTCCGAATGATGACGTATCATCTATAAAGAGTTGATGGCGTTCTGCTTGTGATAGAGATACATTTTCTGTTGATAAAAATGAATGGGATGAATTAACCTACAAACTGCACGTAAAACAGGGATTTGGCGTAGGCCTATATATGGCACGCAAAATAGAAGTGTAAAGCTGTGTCATAGATGCGCAGAAGTATGAGACTGGGTTTGGTTTATTCTTCGAGCCACTGGTGTCGAAATTCATATGTCCGACCGTATCATTCTCACTCACATGCTCCGAATTGTCCTCTTCATTTTAACACGTCAGCTGCCTTCGAATAAACGCTGCACCAAAAATGAACGTTATTTAATAAACGTTGCAGCGTTTATTCGAAGAAATACGGTATATACACACATGTATACACACTCAGTAAGGTCTGAGTCCACCATCACAAACTTGTTTTATTTGATTATTTATTAGTAAAATAATGTGTTCAGCTCATAATTATAATCTTGAGGAATACATTACTTAACACTGATACATTACATGTTATATTTCTGGGGGGCCAGGGGTCCAGTGCCAAGATGATCTGTGCCAAACATGTTGACTAAAAAAACTGATCTGATTTAACTCTGTATAGGCTAACTCGAGCCCACTATCATCTCAATATTTAGGCTACCACACTATCGATTAGTTTATTTCATTGTTTTCTGAAAATGTATTCCCCAAATTACAATTTGCAGTAGCCTAATTAATTTGTGTTGTTGACTAACAGTACTAGCCTACTATTTGTATACTGTGACCACTACAGTAACGAGAGCTACATTTACATTACATTTACATTACATTTAGTCATTTAGCAGACGCTCTTATCCAGAGCGACTTACAGTAAGTACAGGGACATTCTCCCCGGGGCAAGTAGGGTGAAGTGCCTTGCCCAAGGACACAACGTCATGTGTACTGGCCGGGAATCGAACTGGCAACCTTCAGATTACTAGCCTGATGCTCTACCCGCTCAGCCACTTGACTCTCTCAAAATACAATTGCTTTATAATGTTAATAGAAAATCAACAGCCTGTAAGAAGGACAATTGCAGTATATATTTGTGATTTTTATGCTTTACATCATGTCAAACTCACGAGGTGGAACATGTCTAAAATTCAGGGACACGTTATAGTCAATGGCTCATGAAAACCTTTTTTATAGTGTTTTCAATTCTTCCCAGCAGTGTGTTTAGGGTATTCAGAAGGTTGATTTTATTTGAGGGCTTTGTGTATTTTGAATGCAAAGTTTGGTTTAGCTATACAACAGATAATATGGTTTTGACTACAGTGTTTGAGTTTGGGTCAAAAGTCTAGCGTTTGGCCAAAACAGTGTAAGTATGAGGAGAAAACACAGTAAAAACTGTACTGTGTCATCAAATTGGAACTGGTTTCAACACAATGGCTTTCACATCTCTTTTTCATACATGGTATTGCTAAATAACGATAAGCTTGGAGATGTTCCTTGGAATTAAGGAACATCTTGAGGGTGTTACCCTTCTGCACATAAAGATATGTTACACAACAGTATTCAGAGTCCCAATAAAAGGGAATACAAAGTACAGTATGAAAAAATACATATCGGCAGATGGTATTGCTAAATAACGATAAGCTTGGAGATGTTCCTTGGAATTAAGGAACATCTTGAGGGTGTTACCCTTCTGCACATAAAGATATGTTACACAACAGTATTCAGAGTCCCAATAAAAGGGAATACAAAGTACAGTATGAAAAAATACATATCGGCAGCATCTTAGTTGATCTGTCACTGAGAACGCTCTCAACGGTGTAGCTTGTTTAAACTAGAAAGTAATCATGGCGGAAATGCTAAGGGCTGCTTCGAATCCCACCTCAGATATTGGCATGACCTCGCTCGCTAGAGCCTTGTCGTTTTCAGATTCCAGCCAGCGTGACCAGAAGGATGTATTTCATTCTGAGACTAATTCACCTCGAGGCAGTGTGCCACAACTCGGCCGGAAAATAAAGTTAATGGATGGCGCGAACTGCTGTGAAGAACTGTGGGTTTTTGTCATCTACACCGGAGGAACCATTGGAATGATTATGAAGAATGGCGGTATGTGGAGTTTAAAGGGGTGATTGACTGGGTTTTGGGGGTATTTCACACTTTTCCTTAAGGTCTCCGAATAGGGTATGTAACATTGGTTGGGCTGAAAATGGCCCGGGTGCTGTTCTATGCCCCCTGATAGATCCTGTGAAATAGCCCGAGAATGAAATGCTAGGTTTTCTCATTTTATGGTACTCTCATGAATATACAGATGAGCTGCGTCTTTAGACCCTTTTTACTGGGGCACGTGCCCTGGTATAAATCTGCTGTGCCCCAGTTATATCTAAAGTTTGAGTTTTGACAATTTACTTTATTAGTCAGTGCATTAATTTAGGTTGATAATCCCGGAAAAAAAATTAACAAAACGAAAGAAAGTTTCTAAATGATAGGCCTACCGATCATCTTATTTTTACTAAAACATAAAAATTACATGCAGCAAAAATTGTACGCTTGCATTAACTATATATTGCATACTAGGAGGTTTACTATATTTTTGCTTATCATAGATGTAATCTATGTTCTTTGTACTTAAATGTTATGTTAAACCAGGTTGCTTTGCGTTGTCTTGTCTAAGAATTTAAAAAAAACCTCCAGAATCTGTGTGTGTGTGTAAAGGGAACAAAAACAAAACAAAGACAATAATGTCCCTGATCTCGTGGTTTCCTTTTTCCACAGATGTAATCAGCTAATTTGCCTAACCAACCCTAATTGTTCTCACGCGTGTGTTTCATTCACTCACATGCACGGTTGGAGGTCTGTGTGTGTGCTGTGTCTTGCTGAGCTGAAAGCTTTAACATGATTTAAATTCATGGTCAACTTCTTTCCTGTTCAGAATGTTTGAAAACAACACAAGGATTGTCTACTGCATCTTAGAGTACAATCCCTTGCTGGACTCGTCTAACATGACCCCGAAAGACTGGGTCAAGATCGGAAAGGACATCGAGGTACTTCAGCCGAAACACTCACCACAACTTGTCTCTCCCTCACACTTGCAACCTTTGCAAGAACCTACCTGACCAACTTTCAAAACATTCCGTCTTCACAGAATCTATAGATGTAGCACAAAACAGATGGTTCTCTGTGTGTCCTCATTGTGTCTATGTGCTTCACTGTCTCCATGTCTCTGGGGTAGAAATACTACGAGAAGTACCACGGCTTCGTGGTCCTCCACGGGACCGACACCATGGCGTACACGTCGTCAGCTCTGTCCTTCATGTGCGAGCACCAGGGCAAGCCTGTGATCCTCACCGGCTCCCAGGTAACCTGCCTCCTGCACCAGAGCACCTCCACCCACCACCCTGCCCCCACACTGCCCCCACCCTGCCCCCACCCCTCCACCACCCTGCCCCCACACTGCCCCCACCCTGCCAACACCCTGCCAACACAGTAAAGATGAGACTGGAGGAGAGATACGACAGACAGTAGCTTAGTGGTTAGAGATAATCGGCTGCAAATCAAGACGTTGCGGGTTCAGTTTCCTGTGCTGGGTATCTTAGGATAAATGTTTCTGTTGACTCAATGTGTGTTTAGTTATTCATGAATTAATGATGTTTATGGCTTTCGGACTTTGCGATGGTGGTTTCAGGTGCCGATCTACCAGAACAGGAACGACGGCAGAGGGAACCTCATGGGGGCGCTGATAATCGCTGGTCAGTTTTTTATTCCTGAGGTGAGTGGCGACGCCTGTCATGCTGTGTGTGTGTGTGTGTGTGGAGGGGGGGGGGGGGGCTGAGTGTGTGTGTGTGTGAGCGATTGTGAGTGTGTTTCCAATCCTAACATTCAGCAAGGGTTAACCCTAACCCTAACCTCAAGTTATGTCAGTGTGACAATGTTGAAAGGAATATTGCTGTCACATTGAATTTTTGTTGTGTTTTTTGACTGCTTGCCTTCCCAGGTGTGTCTTTACTTCAATAACAAGCTCTACCGAGGGAACCGCAGCACCAAGGTGGACGCCGGAAGATTCAGTGCCTTCTGCTCTCCCAACCTGGGTCCTCTGGCTGACGCGGAAGTGGACATCAAAGGTAAACAAGGAGAGCCGTGGGTCGGCTCTACGGTTCTGACGCCCAGCGTCCCACGACTCAGATTTAACTCAGTCCTCCAGGTTTCTGGTGTGTGATGTGTTGCCCAACCTTGTCTCATCCGCAGTAAACTGGGACACGGTGTTCTGGCCCACCACAATTGAGTGCTTCCGGGTCAGCACAAAGCTCAACTGCAATGTGGGTCTCCTCAGGCTGTTCCCCAGCCTCACCACCCAGACTGTGAGTGCTTCCCGGCTGAAGATGATTCTAAGGGCCCTGGTCAGACTAGGTACAGCTGGGATGGGATCCATGCTGCCAGCAGCACCCAGCCCAGCGACCATGCGACGGCGTTATGGAGCATGACCAATCACCCACTAAAGACCCAGGCTTGACACTCTGCCTTCCCTTCAGCAGACAGGGAGAAGCGGAGGGGGTTTACTGTTACAGTGTGGTGCCCCTGTCCAGGATGCTGTCATACCCCTAACTGGGTTTATGATAACACATAAATCCCTCATCTGCCTTGAGCTGTTTCTGCTTTCTCTTGGCTTTATTGGAAATCTGTGTGTCGTTGGCCAGAATGTCTAGTTCCAAAAACTGTACTGTAGCTTATCACACCCAAAAACATGATCCTCCAAGCTGAAATACACCCCCCTCCCTCTTCCCATATTTTAGCAGGCTGTGTCTGAGCAGAGAAAGGTTGGCTCTGAACACTTGATGCCAGGGCTGGTGGGGGTGCTGGGGGCTCCCAGTGCCAGTCTGCCACCCTGAGACACAGGGGCCAGGACAGGGGGCACCAGATGGGCATCAGGGTGGTCGAGTGTAGGGTGTGTAGGGCTGGTAAGGGTTAGGATGGTTGTCAAACTGAACTCTAGCTCAGTACAGTACTCTCTCCGCCTAGCTGTCGTCTCAGCTGAACTCAGCCACTTCAGCAGGATTGGGTGTGACTAGTGTGTGGTGTGGGCAGTAATGCTGGCTGTGATTGGCTGTAGGTGATCGCCTTCCTCCAGCCGCCCCTAGAAGGCGCTGTCCTGGAGACCTACGGCAGCGGAAACGCCCCCAGTGACCGCCCAGACCTGCTGGCGGAGCTGAAGAAGGCCACCGATCGCGGCGTCATCATCATGAACTGCACCCAGTGTCTGAGGGGCACCGTAAACCCAACCTACGCCACCGGCAAGGTACGGGACAACCAGGACCCCTGTATGTGTGTGTATGTGTGTGTGTGTGTGTACATACTGTATCTGTTAGGGGTGTAACAATATATTGTGGTACAATACATTGCTGTACAAAAATGTAACAATATGTATAGTAGAGTCATGGCAATCTTCTTTTAGAATATACACTTACAGCTTCAACTGGGCAGTAGCAGAGAATGTCTAATATACGCTCTGGCAGTAGCCTAGCAGGCCAAAATGAGTTTGGCTGAAACTGAAATACGCATTTCTACAGTGGCATAGCTACATCTCTGATGTTGCTAACAAACCAAACCGTTTAAAAATCGGTTGAAAATGTAGCAAGTTATGGTCTTGATTATTTTTTAATCAAATGTTTGTATTTATTTTTTAATAATGTTTGGTTTCTTATCAACGTCAGAGATGTCTTTGCCACTGCATACTTATGAATAATTATGTTATTTAAAAAAAAAAATCATAGAAGTATGCAGTGTATGTATAGAACGCCGGTCATTAGTCATTATCGGGAATAAAAGCCCCTTCAGAGTTTGCGTCTGTTTGCTGTTCGCCTTGTCGGGGTTTATATTCCTGATAATGACTGGCATTCTATACATTATCCCTTACGTATATCGTGAATACTTGATTCGTGAGCGGAGTGTATAGTTTGTTACACCAATAATATGTGTGCGTTGATCTTTTTGTGTGTGTGTACATACATATGTATATGTGTGTGTGTATGAACACGCTGCTCCCTCAGGTCCTGATTGACGCAGGGGTGATCCCGGGTCGTGACATGACCCCCGAGGCGGCCCTCTGCAAGCTGTCCTACGTGCTGGCCCGGACCGAGCTCAGCCTGGAGGACAAGAAGAAGGTGAGGTGGAGTTATTTTTCATCGAAATAAGCTAGCTAGCTAGCACTAGCTATCGAACTAATGAAAACTTCAAATCGTAGAGTAGGCTAAATTGGTTTAGGCCTAAATACAAAACTGCCTACCTAGCAACCAGGACAGTTTCCCGCTAGCACGAATAGCTATCTCAGGAATTTAAGGTTGGCATAGCGACGGACATGTCCTTGCATCGGAACGGCATTGTGACGTCAGGTAGGACAGTTTTTGGCACCCGGACAGTTTTTGGCATGAACAGAGCCGGCACGGAGAGAAGACCAGACACCTGGGGTCCAACGCTGTTTCATGCTTGACCCGTGTGTGTGTGTGCAGATGATGAAGCAGAACCTGCGAGGGGAGATGAGTGCTGACCTGGCAGGGGCCAAGCTCTCCATGAGTGACAGTCGCTTCATCCAGGTCATCGCCAACACGCTCAGCATTAGCTGCAAGGAGGTGAGGCGTCTGGTCACACACACACACTCTCACACACACTTTGACAAACTCACACACTCGCACACGCGCACACACACACAATCAAGCTCTCGTTCAACTTCCTTCAAACTGGTTAATCAGGTCATCTGGTTCTTTTGTTGTTACCAAAACGAGAAGTTTTCACCGCATTACATGTTTGTCACATATTCTAAATGTTTTAAAAAGGTTTCTGTAGATTTTCTGTATGGTTCAAAGCACAGCCCTCTCAGAATCCGAGCTCACACAATCCTCTGGCCTGCTGGCCTTGTCTCCAGGAGCTGGAAGCCATCCGTGACGCCCTCACCCCCCCGTTGGCCTGCGCTGCCTCCAAGATCGGAGATATCGACGCCTTGAAGGCCATCCGAGAAATGGTGAGCAAGTTCCAACCAACACTGAGCCACCGCCGCTAAATCAAGCTCTTCCTCTAAGTCAGCAGGAGAAGGGAAGACTGAACATGCTCTTGTTGTTGACCACACACTTACACACACACACACACTCACACACAGACCCGGTGTTTGCTCTGGGACAGAGTTCACACACACAGAGCCTGTGTTTGCTCTGGGGCAAAGTTGAAGTCATGTTTGAACCTGTGTTGATAACACGGACGTCAGAAGCGTAACTGTAGCGTGTCAACGGCCTGATGGGGTCTGCTCCTGAGGAACAAAGTGTCACAAGTCTGACATCAGCAAACACATACCACAACATCTCAGCTGCAAAACAAACCTTAGGAGGTGAACAGGTGCAGGACGATGATTCTCCCAGCAGACTAGAACCTTTGCAGGATGAACCGGTCAGTTGAGTGCATGCTAGTCATGCTAGTCATGCCAGTCATGCTAGTCATGCTAGTCATGCTAGTCATGCCAATTATACCAGCAGACTTAGTCAAGATGGCTGATGGAAAGCTGTTTTAGATCGAATGATAAACTAACCCTAACCCTATGAACTGTGTTTCCCATTCAAACTAAGAAAACCATTTTCAGTAGTTACCTCGACAGGAAATGATGATGTTTTAAAATAGAAATGGCAGTTGGTATGAGTGAACTCCTGCCCCTCCTCGTCGCAGGGCAGTCACCTGGGTCTGGCGGACTACGATGGGCGCACCCCGCTGCACGTGGCAGCCTGCGAGGGCCACCTGGAGGTGGTGAAGTACCTCCTCGGCCAGGGTGCCTCCGTCCACGCCAGGGACCGCTTTGGGGACACACCCCTATCCAACGCCATGCACTTCAGGTAGGACGCCGGCGAGGGCGGGGCTTCAGAATGGGCGGTTAGAGTAGAGGGGGGAGAGGGGAGGAGAGGAGAGGGAGGGGAGAGGAGAGGAGGGAGGAGGAGAGGCGAGGAAAGGCGAGGAGAGGGGAGGAGAGGAGAGGAGGGGGGAGGAGAGGGGGGGAGATGTGTAAGAAATGGCCTCAGTCAGATTCAAAGCCAGGCCCCTGCATTAGCTTTAATAGTACAATCAGACAGGTTATTGGTGTCAGGTTGGAAGTGGAGGATAGTGGGGAAGACTGGAGGGAGGGAGGGGGTGCTGGGCGCTGCTTATCTGGGCAGAAGGATGCTTGTTTGCATCACACAGTAATGCCATCATGTTAACTGTTGCATTTCCCACACTGGCCATTACCAATCTCTCCATCCCTGTCTTTGGTGTGCAAACAGCAGGCGAAGAGGAGAGCAGGGAGGCTTATTAAGGCAGTCGTGGTAGGGGGCTGGGGGCTGGGGCTGGGGGCTGGGGGTTAGGGGCTGGGGCTAGGGGCTGGGGCTAGGGGCTGGGGGCTGGGGGCTGGGGGTTGGGGGTTAGGGGCTGGGGGTTAGGGGCTGGGGGTTAGGGGCTTGGGCTGGGGCTATGGGCTGGGGCTAGGGGCTGGGGGCTGGGGGCTGGGGGTTAGGGGCTGGGGGTTAGGGGCTGGGGCTAGGGGCTGGGGCTGGGGCTAGGGGCTGGGGGCTGCAGAAAGGACTGACTGTCAGATGGGGGTTGTAACCAGAGGAGTAATTCTTAATGAAGTTTAGAGGCCACCACAATAATTAACTTCTAAATAGGCTAATTGCCACCCGCCAATAGCTACAATGTTTATTTTGATCTTGATTGTTTTTATATTTATGTTGTTTGTCATTAATTGACATTGTGCATGATACTGCTCTGAGAATAACTTGCCCAAGGCTTCATTTTATACCCACTGTGCAGCCTGCGGGGAAGAGTGTGTTTCTGTGTTTGTGTTTGTGTGTCTGAGTCATTCAGAGCGTAAGCAAGTGGGATTGTCTTTTGTCCTTGAACGGTTGGCAGGACAAGTTTCAGCATGTCGCCTCCCTGCTGGATGACAGAGAAACCCTCCACCTGCTACTTCAGTCTGAATATCATTAACGTGACCTCACACACACCTGTGTGTGTGCACGTGTGTGCATGTGTGTGTGACGGGGGTATCTGGGCTAAACGTTGAGGAGCGAGGTCTAGCTGGAGGACAGTGTCAGTGTCAATAGCCAATCTTCCATCTGGCTCAGCCTTCCACAGATATCAGATTCGGTACAAACTGAACATGTCGCTAAGGATGATGGGCCATGTGGTGTGACTCATCCTGCAGGAACAGGCTTCTCCCTCTGTAGACCTGTGGTATGGTGAAACAGCAGGGGGTGGTAATCCTACTGTGTGT